>NC_056727.1:58364451-58519451 GCF_019279795.1 Protopterus annectens | reverse complement strand
GATTAATATAGAATCAGCAGTCTCCAATATTTAATGGAAAAAAAGCCATTAAATATGGTTTTAAAGCTGCTAATCAATATCACTCACTATTTTGGTGAGGTATAGACTTTTTTAAACTAATAACATAATGCAATTTAACTTGAAGCAACATTCTAGGAACTTCAGAAATGACCCTTGACAATGGACAAGAGACAGCCAACCAGGTACCAAAGATATGCTAAGTCATTCAGAGGAAACAGCTCTGTGCATCGTCGTTCAGTAGCCTCTTCAGTGAATGTCACATTCTTGTTGCATAGTTATTCTATGCATTTTGCAAACTATAATTTGTGTAAATAACGTACTCCCAGGGGTGCTCTGAGGCTCAATGCTGCAGACATGAAGGGCATTATTGCACTTAGAGAATGTTTTTTTTTTTTTTTTTGAATGACTATATATAGTTATTAAATGTTTTTTGATGTAAAATAGTTCCTCCTCCTAATGTTTCAAACTTGCTGTAAGATATGTAACTGTTGCTAGAAGTATTTTACATCTAAAATATGTTTGGTAAGTATTTAATGTCTACACTCACACACACACACACACACACACACACACACACACACACACACACACACACACACACACACACACGCCTACATTCAGAAACACTGTACATGTAAAAAAACACATTATTACATTTTTATTTATTTATTTATTTACTTACATTTGATAACTGGGTAGTGTCCGACTGGGCCAGAGGCCCATTTTCAGCAGAGACCTGGGGAGAAAAGCTCCAAGGAAGATTACATAATTATACATTCGTACATATGACAATTACAATAGGAGTTCAAATGCAAGTTCCCTGACATTGTATCTAGAAGCATATAACAATGGTAATACAATAAGCTTATACTATTCATACAGACAAAACAAAAATATTTTTTTCAGGATAAAAATATGACACGCTGAAGCTAAGAAGGCTCAATTACCATGAAATATTGACAATGGGTGGTGCAGAGAAGGAAGTTAGACAGTAAGGGGTTAAATTAGTTAACCTGGTAGAGAACAGGCTGGCATTAATACCAGCTATTAAATTTTTCATATGTGTTAATTTTTGGTATGCATACCTCTTAATTTCAAAGGAAAACTTGCTGCATGTTGCAGTCACTGTTCGATCACACTTTCTGTCACTCACTCATTTCTGCTTTCATGCAAGCAAGCACATATATACACAAGCAGGCAAAAACATAAATACACACTTTTCTATTATGTTAGTATCTATTTGTTTTAATTTTACACACACTGAACAGCAAAAGCACTGTATAGCGAGTATAAAATAATGGTGACTGTTAACTTTCTTACAGTCTGAGCTTCACTGAAGCTTAAAATGCTGCCATGAAGCAGTGGACTTGTTTTTCTGCAGGCATTAGCTGTACATTAACACCTTGCTGGAGAACATTTGTTCTCCAGTTTTCCAGTCAGAGTGGTGATGTACAGGCCATCCATTTTCAAAGTGTATTAAAACCTTCATTCTAAAGACAACATTCTACAATTACTTATCTTTTGATAAAATGCCATGATGATGATGTGCTCAATGTTTTATGTATGTTATTTTTATGAGCAATTTATTTATTTTTGGAGTGGACAATGTTAAGTTTTATGATATAGATAAAAAGTTGGGCCTCATATTATAACATGAGAAATGTGGCTCAATATTGTCAACAGGAAAATGCACTTGACACGATCTTGTGTTGCCGCATTTAGACATTATTGTAATATAGTTCACGATACTCACTTTATTATTTAAAAATCTGCCCTCTTTCTACACAGTCCTTTATATACAGTCAGTGAGCCATAGCAAATCATTCTCACACTGTACTCTTTCTTTTTATTTGTTTTCTGTCTTGCTGTCTTCTGTTATGTGTATTCATTAGTGCATAAACTGACAACAGACGATTTTGGTAGCGATTCTGAAAAAAAAACATTGCTAGAAAAGAACTCGACACTTAAAATTTTCTGTTTATGTTTTTATCTCTTCCATTTAAAAAGAATATAAACTTCCTACTAAATACAGTAACTGGACTTAATCATTTTGATTGAAAGTGAGACTGATAATCAGCCCATGGCTCTGATATATTATGTAGCAACAGATAAAGAGCATCTGATACTGTGTACACAAAGAAATTCTGCCTTAAGTAAAATTGCTTAGAAAAATTGCACAGTACATTCAAATTACCATTTGCTTAGCGACATGCCCTTGTAGAGATTCCAGTGGTGCTGCACAATGATCGATTTACTTTAATTTTCTACTGAATCTAGAAAAAATGCCTATCAGAAACCTATCCCTTCATCAAGGCATGGTGATTCACTCTGAGTATTAAATTTACTGGTGAGGAGCAAGACGTTAACAGAAAGTAACAGATAATGTGAACATTTCATGCATTATCTGTAATATGAGATATGTATTAATAGGGAAATTATGATGCATTCAATTATTCTGAAATGCCTTCCAGAGATGTTTTGATTTGGCTGCGCTCTGATAGTAGCAGCGCAGCAGGGAGCACCTCGAGTGATGAATAACCTAATCTCCTAATCTCAAAACGGGCACTGTTCACAGCTCAGCTAGGAAAGATTGCTGGATAAAACCAAGGACTGCTTGCACAAGAACGTGGACATCTTAGCTCTGTCATTTGACTACATGTTCGTAATTAATATTTCAGGGTATCTGGCCTCTTTCTTGCCTTTAGCAAATGTTGTTTATGAAATTTGAATAGAAATATTCACATATATTTCCCACATATTTTTTTCTAGCATAGGGTTCTTGCAAAATATGTCTATCATTAGCAGTAGCTTTAACTGAATATAGACTCTGACAGTTAACCTTGTGAGTGTTTCTTTGTTTAGTTAAATAAACTATTGTATAGTCATTCAAGTAGCCAACAATTTCAAGAAAATTATGTAAGATACTTTATTCTGAATTTCTTGAAAATGTCTGTCACTCTTGCGTAGTTTTATGTATTGTATTTCAAGAAATATTTTACTTTACTAACCTGCATAAAGAAAAGAAGGGGTAAGAAAAGACAGAGAGAAAGAAAAATAAGACACAGACAGAGATCTCTTTTCTTTTGAAAGGGTACTGTTCATTTCTTTTTGCTGTCTCTGTAATCTTTGAAGTCATTTATGGTAACCAAGCAGCAAGCCAGAGTCCCTTCATCTTGCACTGAACAATGGGCCAGCTCCTTGGAGAGGTCAAGTGGTATTTATTATCAGGTGGGCATATTCAAAGAAGGGAGTTCTGTTATGCACTGCCATACTTTACCCACTAACAGGATGCGTTATACAGAGTATGTACAGCAGAACATAGCCATTGTCTAAGTGTGCCTACCTCCATCTTTTGAAACATATTGATAACTTTTACACAAATTATTTTGATATCAGTTGTCATAATAATGGATTTGCAGACATCTCATTGTCTTACTTAATGTGCACAAGGCTATGCATGCTGAATACATTGAGATATACAAAGTGCTTTTTATTTCAAATAAAAACTGAGAATGTAGCTTTGTCAGAAAAATAATAGGGCTTTGCTAGTTATGGGTATCTGGTTTCATTCTCATTTGACAAACACATTTCAATGTATTTTCGTTGGTATTTGCAGAATTTCAATGGAAATGTTTATTAACCATGTTGATTGTAAAAGCTGCAATTGTTTTATATTGGGCAGTGTGACTGCCCCCATTTGTGGAGTTACTTGAGCACGAGACTGAAATGTCATGAATTTGTTAGGTTACAGTTCTCTTTACTTTAAACAGTTCCAGTGCTGGAGTTATGACAACATTGACTAACCCTCTGTGCTGTATAGGTAGCAACAATTACATTCTTGCTTTTATTCTCCTATGGTCAGGCTTCTTTTTTGTGAAATGCACTAGTACTCCAGTAAACTTGCACTATAAAGGTTTTTAATTTTCAGCATAGCAGTTTTGCATTTTTCCCATGAAACAAACATTTCACTGGAGAGTCTGATTCAGTTCTTTATTTTATTTTCATTTAAAAACAACCTTAGTTTGCTCCTTTTACATTCTTTTCTTTATGCATCTATTTATGCATTTATTTGTTTATTTTTATCTGCTGACTGGGATAGTTGGACTGAGGCCCATGGTGAAAAACTCTGCAATGCCACACACACACACACACACACACACACACACACACACACACACACACGCACGCACGCACGCACGCACGCATGCACGCACACACACACACAGACATAGAGAGAGTTTAATTTTGATAGTCATGCACAGTGAAATATAACATATTTGTAAACTGATTACATCAGCAGTAAGCAACATGTTAAATCTTTTTCTTCCATGTTTACTTAGGGATATCTATGAGCCTGACACATGCCTCATCTGCTATCTCAATTGTCTTCACATTTTTTAGGCTTACTTCTACCTGGACCCTGCTAGTCAGTTGCTTCATGTTAATGATTTAACCTGTGTACTATTTGTGGTGCCCTGAATGTCCTGCTTACCATTGTATATATTTGTTGTAGTTATGTTTTCAGTACATTTGGTAGCCCATACAAAATTTATTTTTGCTTACTGTTGTTTACTAACATATATTGGAATTCCTCTTAAATATTAACTTGAATTATGACCTAACACACAGCAGCTGTTTTAAATTAACTTCATAATATTACCTATTTTTATATATGTCTTGATTTATCATTCAACTTTTTATTTTCATCAAAGAGTATCTTTGGAGCAAGGTTTCCCTCATGTGCTAGTATCACAAGTAAAAAGTCTTCATGCAGATACATTAATAGGGAAGCTTTAAAAAAATCTGAGCTGCATGCATTTCAGAAATGGAAACAATATTTTTAGTCTAAAACAGAGCATGTACCAACCAACTCGTCCTGGTTTACAGTGCTGAAATACTGATAACTACTGCTTTATTTCCTTCATTTACGCTGTAAACACATGACAGCCAAATTCTACTGAAAATGAGTTAACAATCACTGATGGTAACTTTTCCTTTTACATTTTAGAAATAGCATAACAAAAATGTATAGGCAGATTGTCAGTTTCTGTTTTTTTCTCTACTAAGTAAAAAAAAAAAAACAATTATACTACTAAAATAGCTGCAATGAATTATGCCTGCTCATAAATCCATGTTAATTCCTGTTAAGTTTTGTGATGCCCATTTCATTTTAATCTTAAATAACTCTTCAGTCCCGTGTGGTCACAATTTGATAACACAACACACATTGAGCCATAAAGCAGCTCTACTAAAGCAGCATAATCCACACTGCTGGTAAACAAAGTTAAGCAGTCTTTTCAGAATGCATGAAAGCCAAACCTACTGTCATTGAATTCTTGGAAGGCATATATAGCTCATGCATAGACATGAATCTACTGGTCAGAAACAGATCTGCATATTTCTGTCTGCTGACCTTCTAGTTAGTTAAAATCTGCCGATAAAACACCAAGGACTACTCTTAGAAGTACAGCTGGACAGCTAGTCACATCAAAATTAAATGTCATGAAATGTTTTGGTTTGGTATCTCGTTTTGTCATACTGCTTGGCCAGCTCTGTAATCATAGTCCTCCATTGTACAGCGATGTAGTCCTCTGTTTTATGCTACAAGATATGTGCAAACAGTGATTGCCCTACCATTTAAGAAGTTATATAAATGATATTGTGTGCCCTTTAAATGTCAGTCTGCTATCATGTAGTACACTTTCACATTTCTTAGGTCAAGAATACTTAAAAGACAGTTGTTCTGTTTCACTTTAACGGGGGGGGGGGGTCTATAAAATTGCATATAGGATTCTTTCTATTTAATATATATTCCTTCCTCATGAAGTGCAACACATTTGGGCTATTGTGAAGCAGGTAAGTGTGCTGACAGGTTGTCTAGAAAACGCTCATTTCCTTTGGAACATGACATAATTCCTGTGGACTTAATGGTCAGTGCCTCTCTTTCTCCTTCTCTTCACCCCAGTTATTACTACACAGGCTCATAACTTCTCTACAGAACCTTCTTTTCAACATAACAGAACAGCAAATTCCTGTGTCTAATACTTTCAGATAATTTGAGTTTTTGGTTTATTTCTTTCCACCGTATGCTAGAATATACAACTGCTCAGAAGATAAAAGATTCAGTCAGTGCCACTGGAGAGTAGAGCAGCATGTCTCTGGCATTGCTTGAGTCTTATCTGATTTGGATTTGTATATCTCATGGGGAATGGCAAAATATTGGAACAGACGGTCTGATATTTCCAGAGAATATACTGGGCTTTATTAGCACCAGATTCATTCCCTGACTGACGTTTTTTTTCACATTTTTTATCTTATTAATCCAAGCAACTGTATGTAAATGTTATTTCTTTCTGCATAAGGGAGGCAACCAGTGATTTGTAATAAATGTGTATGAGTGCCTGAGGCTGTACTTAAACTTTAAAACATCTATTATTAAGTTGCAAAAAACACTGTAATGGCCAAGAGTGACCTCACAGGAATTTTAAACCGTGGTCTCCTCTTCTGCATTAAAACAAAAAAATGCCTGAAGTTAGAATTATGAGCAAGTGCTATTCTAAGAGCTGCATTCTGATTATTAAAGTGTGCTTTACAACTGAATTACACTGCTTTTATGGACTCTTAAAATAAGATTTAGAAAGGTCATTAAATGTAGTCAGTGCAGTCACAGTAGGTGTCATTGTACGTATTGGACAGAACTGATTTTTTTTTTGTCATTCTTGATGCTGAGGGCTGCAAGTAGCAATATGAATAATTTATAAAAAACAAAATGACAGTTTAATTTTGTACTAGAATATTCAACAGAATCACATCCCAATATCCTGCTACAGTTTTGTGTTAGCTGTGTGTTACAGTTTTTACCTACGCCACTCACTCAGCTATCTGATTCATGAAAACATGTTTTTACAAAAAGCATAACATGCTATTTCTAAAGGAGCCATAACCTTGCTGTTCAGGAGAGGTATGGAGGTATATGTGTCTATAAAAGCAAGAGAAGGTACAAACCATTTATAAAATCAGACTGTGTGAGTATACATACTCAGTTCAGGGAAATGTGATATTATACTGTAATCCTGCTTGACAAACTGACCTGTGCAAATATATACCTCTTCTTTGAGTACCACAAACACTGCTACCCTAACATATCATCAGTGTTCTCATAACACAGCTGTGATAATCATATCACCTTAGTAAGGCCATAAACTTGGAAGAAAGCATAGCACACAACACAGATGCCATTACCTTATGATATATTCTTCCTGATGCTTTTTACATAGGTTTATAGGTTTTTAGTAAGCTAACAGACTAACAATCACTAGGGCTCTTACAAGCCTAGCAGTGCACCTCAAACCATTTGACTCCTTGAGTATCATGGGCATCTATACAGAAAAGGAGATGGGGTGGGGATGGTTGGTGGGTGGGGTGAGCGGCATATTAGTAGAAAGGTAACTTAGGATCATAGGAGGGTAGGGATTGTTAGTTATGATTATTCTTTTCTTATTGATGACCTCTGTCTATAGGTTCATAGATTAGTACTAAGCTAACTGCCCTTGCGAGCCATTTTAAGCCTAGCCAATTATCCCTTGTGAGACTCAAACCCTGCACCCTGTGTTTGAAAGGTAAACACCTTAACCATTAGGCCACCCTCCCCCCATAAGGGACATGGGGGCCAGACTGTAGGAAAAAATAATGATTTTCCATCCAATTGTCAAGGTTTCATTTGAAACGGGTCAGGGACAAACTTTGATTTACAAGGAAGGGGAGTCTATTCCATAGTGCAGGGATTCTTTGGGAGATATATCCATTTATCCAATATGTTTTGTTTATGTCACAAGTGAAGTTCAGATCTCTGGATCTCTGGATCTAGTGTTTATAGTGTTGTTTGTTTTTCACTTGTGCAACAGATCCATTAGGGCTGGGTTTAAGGAAGCCCTATAAGCCAAGCAAAGATTCCCTCTCAGCAGCCTGTAGGAGACTGAATACAGAAATAGAATTTTTAGATGATCACTGTTGGATAGGGTATTCATGCCCTGAATTTTCCTGGTGAGAAACTTTTGTTGGCTTTCCAACTATTGCAAGTGTATAGTTAGAACCATGGCAGAGGCAGGCATTGTATTCAATGATAGGTCTGATAAGGGCCTCTTAGAGTGGTACTGTAACTGCCTTGGACTTGGATGCCATACCCTTACCTACAAGTTGGGCAACATATAATGGATTTATTATTATCTTAGAAACATGTTTGTCAAACGCCAGTTTGCTGTCTGCATATCTTTCTAGATCCCTTACAATTGGGTCGACTCTTAGGGTCATTTTATCAATGGAGTAATTAACTTGGGTTGATAGTTTTCCAAAGTGCATTATAATGCATTTCTTTTGGCATTGAGTTTTAGGCCTTGGCTTTGGCATAAATCTTCAAAGTCTTATCTGTGTTGGTGTCCAGGGAGAATGTATAATAGCTTCCAGTTAACAGTCATCTGCAAACTTGGTGAGCCAAAATCCTTGAATGTTAACCTTTTTTTCTGAGAAGTAAATGACAAGCAGGAACAGGTCTAGCACAGAACCCTGGGATACTTTGCTGGTGGAGGTAGTCTTATCATCCTGACTTCTTCTTCTATCTGTGAAGCAGTCAGCAATCCAGCGAGTTATATTAGGATTTATACCTAGCCTGGAGAGCTTGTCAACAATGCCTGAGTGTAGTACTGTACAAGATTCCTTAGCCAGATCAAGATCCTCAGTACAATGAGACAGTTTTGTCATCTGACCTGACTAATGAGAGTGTGATTGGGGGGGGGGGGGTAACACTCTCCATGTTAGTGAATATGAAATCCAGTATGTCTGATCCAATGGTTGGAGCATGCCTTCTCTGTTCCAGGCTGTTTGTATTAATAAAGTCCAGGAAACATTCTGCCTGTGATTTTGAGGCAGAGTATGTTTCCCTGGGGAAGTTAGTTAAAATCATGCATGAATAGGTTGTTTGAATAGGATGCTGAGCACCTCTATTAGGTTTGCGTAAGAGTCATGAGAATCTAGAGGCACAAATGGTGACCTGTAGCTAGCCATAGTAGGGTGAGGAACCTTATCTATGTTGACTTGAATGTGGATGAGCTCCAACATATCATCCTGTTTAACTCACCTGAAGGTTTGTTTGCTGCTAATGTAGAATGAGACACCTCCACCTTTGATCCCAGTTTGTGCTGTGATGATCTAAATGTGTGGAAGGCCTGTGGCCTTGAATTCTGGAGTACCTTCTATGACTTTAAACCATGTTTCGGTCACGGAAAAGGTGTCTACATTCTCCAGAGAAAGGAGATCTTGAAGGTTGTGGATTTCTTTGTTTAGGCTCCTTGCATTGATTAGTAACATCTTAAGGTTAAATGTAGACTTTTTCACTATGTAGGCAGTTTTGCCTTTTTGGCATTAATTAAAAAATTCCAAAAGAGGGTGGATAAAGTTTTAGCCAATATTCAAAATCTTAAGGGGAGAGTGCAGCACATTCTTGGCAAAGCAATGTGGTCTTTTGACCATGTCTTCTTATGCTGCCAGATATTAGATTCCCCTGGAGTGATGCGTGAAACTAAGCTAATTAATAAAATCAATCATTTTATGTTCATACTGTGGAATCATCCGCAGTGAAGGTAGAATGCTGCTCAGTGCAAGGCTCATACTTATATTTCACACATATTCTGAGAGATCCATTATATCTCTTTTCATATAGTCCAGTGAGGTATGTCTCAGGTCATTTTACACCCACATGGACTATGACAGAATAATATTGGTACCTGGGGTGCAGTAACCTGAGTCCATACTTGATATTGTGGATCCTGGTTCCAGATGTGCGAATAAAGAGTAACAATATGCAGTATGTAGAATGCATAGATATTTAGTGAACGTTGGTTCTGTGGCCTAGAGGGGAAAAGCCCTGATTCTGATCCAAACAACCTGTGTTTGGCTAGCAGCTCTGGCACAAGAGGAACTGCCATGTGATTGGCAGAGGTTTGATATAGCAACACCTGTTGTCCTTCAAGGAGGGAAGGGGGTTGTGCAGTGAGAGCGTCCTATGCCAAAGCACTGGTATAGATTGGCACCATTGCAGGAAAGAATTCTGCCAATGTATGTGTGGTGAGCAGGTCACAGAGATGTGGGTATCTCCTGCAAAAAGCCCATTTCATGTCTATCACCACTAAATTACTCAGCATGTCAGAGTTAGGGCATTCTCCAACAAATCTACAAGTCCTTTGTATCTTTGCAGCAGCATTGTTACAAGGTGAATTCCCTCTTCATTTTTCCTATCACCCTAGCTCTACTCTATCATGTAGGAAGAATGTGCAGCACCAAAGTTCAAGGGATTAAAATTTAAAATCCATGCATGGAAGATCCAGAAATTGGGAGCAGAGAAGAACTAGTGTGTGTGTGTGTGTGTGTGTGTGTGTGTGTGTGTGTGTGTGTGTGTGTGTGTGTGTGTGTGTGTGTGTGTGTGTGTGTGTGTGTGTGTGTGTGTGTGTGTGTGTGTATATATATATATATATATATATCTAAGACTAACGTGTGTGTGTGTGTGTGTGTGTGTGTGTGTGTGTGTGTGTGTGTGTGTATATATATATATATATATATATATATATTTACTATCATGTTGTCGGATGGCATTCCATCAAGCTGGGATGGCCAAAAGGCAAGTTTCCCACTTCAAGGAAGGCCGAACTAAAAATAGTGGACACCACAACGGTGAATGCTAGTGTGCATTCACTGTGTGAGGTCGACATTCTGCACTGGGATTGCGGTACAGTGGGGAACGGGAAATGTTCCCATTTCTTCACTGTACTGCTCTCTTTGAGTTTGTGTATGTAATTAGCCGGGGGTGTGGGGGGAATGCAGGGGGGCTTACCCCCCTGCAAAACATTAGTTGGAACTGACTGGGAGGGGAGGTATGCTGGGTAATGTCGACTTTGTAGAACTTAGACAGGTCAACATTACTGGTTTCAGTGATGTGCCTGTTCGATATCGTGACCACTTGATGGAACTGGTTTCATGATTATGATAGTAAATATATATATATATATATATATATATATATATATATATATATATATATACTTTATATATAATTTATCCCCCTCTCACCCCCTAAAGGGCCCATAACTATACAGGAAGAATGCAGAGTCCCTGTAATCACAACTACGCAGGTAAAAGCTGCACTCTCTAAAGCCAAAAACACAGCATCCATGGGACTGGACAGCATCCCAGGCTGCATTTTACATGAACTTCAGAACAAACTGGCTCCCCACCTAAGCACCGTGTTCAATCATAATCTCACATCAGGCTTTGTGCCCACTGAATGGCGCACAGCAACAGTTATCCCACTTCAGAAAGGGGGAGCCACCACTCCTGGGAACTATCGCCCTATTAGCCTGATGAGCCTGGTCTGTAAGGCCATGGAACGTATCATCATGGAACTCATAAACAAAGACATTGGTAACCTCCAAACTCTGGACCCCACCCAGTTCGGGTTTGTGAAAAGCAGCTCATGCATCCTGAACCTGATCGACTTATTTGAGGCAGTCACCAATGCTGTAGATGAGGGTAAGTTGGTTCACACAGCCTATCTTGACCTCCCCAAGGCTTTAGCCACCATCCCCCATTCTGGAATTATAGCAAAACTCATTAAACTAGATATAAATCCCTACGTCACAAGATGGGTTGCCAATTGGCTTACTAACAAAACCCACACTGTAAAAGTTGCAGACTCCAAATCTGACTTCAAACCAGTGACAAGTGGAGTACCACCGGGTTCAGTCCTAGGACCTCTCCTGTTTGGTATCTACTTCTCTGAAGTACAGGCTAACACAGAAGGCCTTTTGCTAATGAAGTTCACAGATGACTGCAAACTAGGAGCCATAGTTGAGTCCCCAACTGATGTGGACATCCTACAGAAGGGCCTCACTGAGACAGATGCCTGGTGTCAGAGCCATGGCCTCAAGCTCAATGCCCAAAAGTCCATTGTCATCCCCTTTGGTAAAAACTCTGTACCCATGAACTACCACATAGGCAGCAGTCTACTTAATGCCGAATGTGTGATAAGAGACCTGGGGACCCAGGTGGACAGTAGCCTCTCCTTTGATTATCACATCACCACAGTACTCAGGAAATCCTTCTACATGGCACACCTCATCACAAAAGGGTTCTCATTCAGGAAAAACAGAGGTCATTGTTCCCCTCTACTCAACACTCATTAGACCCATTATAGAGTACAATGCCCCTTTTGGAATGTACCTAACAAGACATCTGCAGCAGCTGGAAAGGCCACAGAAGTACCTCACAAAGAGGATTACTGGCCTCAAACAGATGCCCTACACTGACCATCTCAAAAAACTCCAGCTTTACTCCAAAGCATATCGCCTACTCTGAGGTGATATCTGCCTATCATATAAAGCTATGACAAACCCAGAGCTGTTGGACATGCTACACCTAATGAAATCCCAATCTCTCCAAGCTACATGCTCTAGGGACCTAAACCTTGTCACCACAATAAACAAGACATGCTGGAGGGATAGATTCCTGTCCCAGACACTTCCCATACTCTGGAACAAGCTACCCATCTATGTCAAGCAAAGTTCCACATTAGCACACTTCAAAAAAATCTTGATAAGTGGATGGGAAATAGGAAATACACCCCGGGGATCACTTCTGTGGCTCTTCTCGATAGGGGCACAGGAAAATAACTTTTTTGGGTTGTGTAAGTCAGGGAACCTTGTTGGGTAGGCTTATATAGATATTATGGATTCACTTCATAATCTCGAAATACTGAAACATCGAATTTCAGTATCTTGAAACTATGAAACCGAATCCACATAACACCGAACCTACAGAACCCCGAGCCCAAAACCGTGAAATTCAAAACACCGAACAAACTGCATGCACTACGCCATACATACACCACAACACCGACATCACAACATAAACAAACAAAAACTATACAAACACAGCTCATACACACATAAGCAGGGGGGCTGCAACGCTCCATCCCCTCTACTTACATATAGTAACTCCGAGATCGCACAAACAGGAAACAAAAGCAAACTCACACATGCACATTCTTCAATCCCTCACACACACATCAAACATATCACCACACTCAAACACACTCTAACCCCCACTCAAATCCCTTACAAAACACTCACCCGACAAAACACTTAGATCAACACATGGCACCGTGCACCATAAACACACAATCCTGGACATCACATAGCATAAGGCCATAACCGTGGACTCGAGATATTCAAATTCGCGATTATGAACTTTCGGTATTTTAAACATTTGGGTTTATAGTCTCAAGATACTGAAATTCGACATTTCAGTATTTTGTGATTATAAATGGCTCCCAATTATTTTATATATATATATATGTGTGTGTGTGTGTGTGTGTGTGTGTGTGTGTGTGTGTGTGTGTGTGTGTGTGTGTGTGTGTGTGTGTGGTGTGTGTGTGTGTTTTATAATATATATATATATATATATATATCTATATATATATATATATATATATATATATATATATGTTGCTTGATAGAAATCTCACAATCTTGATCAAGCAACACTGAAACCCAAAGTGCACTAGATCAAAAGTGCAATTTTGCAAAAACCGGTTCTCTGAACCGAAAAAAAACAAAACAACACAAAACTGCTTTAAATATTATTTTGCAAGGGGCAATCCCCCCTGCACACTCCATGTGGGGGTTGTGCCCCCACACACTCCCTACTTAGGTATACTAACTCCGACATCGCACTACAGTGGGGAAAAGCTCGCTTACTGCCTCCCCTCTCAGCCAACAGCTAGATGCAAACAAAATTCGTGAACTCGATAGTAAAATCAATACTTCATTTATTCACAGTGGTTGAGCGCTTTCACTTGCAAGAGGCAAGCTTCATCAGAACAATGAATGATAAAAAATCCACAGTTTAAATACAAAAAAAGGCACCAAAATTGGCTGATTGTAATTGATTACATCATTAAAAATTGTTTATACACTAAAAAACATGCTAGCATAAAAAGTACTTGGAATTATCTATTAGGGTATGAAAAAAGTTATATTGCTGAAATCATAACCTGATACTACCACATCTATAAAAGTACATCCTAACAAATGTTATTGATCCATAATAAGTAGGGGTTTGATGGTAATGAATTCATTTAATCCTGGTACTGTGGTGGCGTCAGTATATACCTGCCACCACAGTTCACGATATAAGAGGTGATTCTTAATATTGCCACCTCTAGGATTATTTTTAATCATTTCCAGGATCCCAAACTTAAAGTTGTGGTCACTGCCACAATTTAAAATGTGTCTGAATAACGCATTTTTCGTGTCTTTTTTCTTTATGGAATATAAGTGGGCATAAATTCTCTGTCTCAACTGTCTCTCTGTTTTTCCAATATAGAAAAACTGACAGGACATACAGACTGCTATATATACCAACATAGTTGATCTACAATTCCCTTTTGTTGTGTATATCCTAGTGTGATTTATATTGTTCAGACAGACCGATTCCTGTTCAAAAATGAATTGGCATTGATGACAGGTGCCACATTTAGAGGTATTGGTTCCTTTATGGTTACCCATTGATGCTTTTCTGTCCAAAATATACTTTAAGTTTTTGCCCATTCTGAATACAAAGTGGGGTTGAACTCCTACTTTCTCTACTATATTATCTGTTGAAGTTAAGATATACCAATTGTTGAGCACTATATTCCTAATGAACTGACTGCATGGACCATATTCTATAACAAGGGAATTTCTGTATAATCGGGTATTATTCGTGCAAATGTTATCTACCTTCTTCTCATTTCTAATGTCTTTTGTTGGAGAATTCCTATTGTCTAAATTTTCCCCAATATTCATTGACATATTCTCTTCCCCTAATAAGGGTATATATCTATACAATATATAATATATATATTTGAGAAATTCATGGGTGATCTTAATTTGAGTAGTCAGTTTTTAAAATTCACTTTTACATATAATAATATTGGGGTACCCTATTTGGATACCCTTATTACCAAAGACACCAAAGGCTTCAAATCAACCATTTACAGAAAGATGACATTTTCTAATTCATATTTAGATTTTAATAGCTACCATCCATACAAATTGAAAAGAAACATCTTTAAGGGTCAATGTATTCGGGCCATAAGAATGACCTCTGAGTTTGATGATTTAGTTAATGAATTGAATTTCATATTCGATTTATTTAAGGAGAGAGGATATGATGAGCCAATGTTGAAAGACATCATGAAATATACATTAGGACAACGGGAACAGAGATATATACCCTTATTAGGGAAAGAGAATATGTCAATGAATATTGGGGAAAATTTAGACAATAGGAATTCTCCAACAAAAGACATTAGAAATGAGAAGAAGGTAGATAACATTTGCACGAATAATACCCGATTATACAGAAATTCCCTTGTTATAGAATATGGTCCATGCAGTCAGTTCATTAGGAACATAGTGCTTAACAATTGGTATATCTTAACTTCAACAGATAATATAGTAGAGAAAGTAGGAGTTCAACCTCACTTTGTATTCAGAATGGGTAAAAACTTAAAGTATATTTTGGACAGAAAAGTATCAATGGTTAACCATAAAGGAACCAATACTTCTAAATGTGGCACTTGTCATCAATGCCAATACATTTTTGAACAGGAATCGATCTGTCTGAACAATATAAATCATACTAGGATATACACAACAAAAGGGAATTGTAGATCAACTATGTTGGTATATATAGCAGTCTGTATGTCCTGTCAGTTTTTCTATATTGGAAAAACAGAGAGACAGTTGAGACAGAGAATTTATGCCCACTTATATTCCATAAAGAAGAAAGACACGAAAAATGCGTTATTCAGACACATTTTAAATTGTGGCAGTGACCACAACTTTAAGTTTGGGATCCTGGAAATGATTAAAAATAATCCTAGAGGTGGCAATATTAAGAATCACCTCTTATATCGTGAACTGTGGTGGCAGGTACACACAGACGCCACCACAGTACCAGGATTAAATGAATACATTTCCATCAAACCCTTACTTATTATGGATCAATAACATTTGTTAGGATGTACTTTTATAGATGTGGTAGTATTAGGTTATGATTTCAGCAATACATCTTTTTTCATACCCTAATAGATAATTCCAAGTACTTTTTATGCTAGCATGTTTTTTAGTGTATAAACAATTTTTAATGATGTAATCAATTACAATCAGCCAATTTTGGCGCCTTTTTTTGTATTTAAACTGTGGATTTTTTATCATTCATTGTTCTGATGAAGCTTGCCTCTTGCAAGTGAAAGCGCTCAACCACTGTGAATAAATGAAGTATTGATTTTACTATCGAGTTCACAAATTTTGTTTGCATCTAGCTGTTGGCTGAGAGGGGAGGCAGTAAGCGAGCTGTATTGGCTGCCAAGTGTATGTTTTAAAGTTGTTTTCTAGCTCGTATTGGTTACGTTGTTACAGTGGGGAAAAGGATATATTTCCTTATCCCCACTGTAATGCACTTTGTAGAACCAGCTTTTGTGAAAGTAGACTTTCGATTTAGTGCACTTTTGCTTAAATGGGCTCGATCTTCTGGTTGTCGAGAAAGTGAGTTTTTGACAATCAGAAGTAGACCCATATATATATATATATATATATATATATATATATATATATATATATATATCAATACATATATATATATACACACACACACACACACACACACACACACACACACACACACACACACACACACACACACACACACATACCTACATACATATGTGTGTGTATTAGTGAATGTAAACCTTAAGCACTCAAGGTAATAGGATTAATACTGAAATGTGTATTTTTTTGTTGTGTTCATAGCTCACATATTCAGAGGTAACACACTAGACCCTATTTTACATAAGTTTGTTATTTCTTGCATGCAGCAAGATTTTGGGACATAGTGTGCAAACTAGAATTGTCTTGCATTACTTCACAGATAACTGCAGAGGTTTGATCTGTATGACAGAGCATGATAGGGCATGTACCCCATACACATAAAACTAGAGTCATCACTGCAACAATAATATTGGTAATTCCAACACCATCCTAACACCATCATAAGTACACAATCCCCCAGATTTATTAATCTTCCATACAGGACTAGCTTAGTCCTTCATGGAAGTGGCCTTTTAGGAGCAGGATGGCAGCACGCCATGCATATTAATTAAGGCGCTCTGCCTGAGCTCCAAATCTTACATGGGGCATGTAAGAGGACAGGGGGGTGTGTCTGAGTGCAGAGCTCTCAGAATACACATGCCCCTGCAATGAAGAACAGCAGAAAGGCAAAAAGAATGAGCGAGACCGCTCATAGGTGTCCGCATACCCACAGCAACATCCACCCATGTGTACAACAGCAATAGTAAATACAAACAAAATAAACATGCCATTTTTTTTATGAATCTGATTAAATCTAACCATAGGCGCATGGGTTTGCCCATCACTTAGCTATGGTTAATGCAGCTTAAATGGCATAAGAGGATAAGAAGGAAGATATATGCAAATGAAGCAGTATAGCAATAGTGTATTGGACAGAGCATTCGACTTATGCGTAGGCATTCCCAGTTCGAGTCCCACTGCAACACATTCCATTTTTCATGTCAAATCATGTTATGACCAATATTTTAGTTGCATAACCTACTAAATCACATATATGAGTGAACTGGAGTACTGCATTAACTGCAGATGTGAGGTGTCAGTGTCATAATGTTGCAAAGTCCACAGATAATCACATGTGCCCCATACAGTATATGTACACAGGAATCATGGATACAAATGGAAGGCATAATATGTAATGAATGATAACTCCATACAGCTTCCAAATTCCCCACCTTCCCAAGAACCATTAAACATTACTGTCTAAATTAGAGCAGTGGTAAGCGGGAGTAAGCACTAGTAAGCAAGTGAAAGCAGTATTAAGCAGTAGTAAGTGGGAGAAAGCATATGTAAGCACTAGTAAGCAGGTTTAAGCCTATTTGCATGGGTGTAAGCAATGGGCACACAGGTTAAGCAATATTGAAGCTAACTCTATGTAAGCATATTTCACCAAAAGTTAGCATAGCTTACCCTCGCGCAAACCCAAGCAAACCTGCTTACAAGTGCTTAAAAGTGCCTTAATCACTCTGTATCCAACAGCCAATGTTCTGGCCATGAGCAAAATGAACTGCCCTTGCAGGTCTTGAACCCAGGACCCTCTATACTATAGTCACAACATGTAACCACTATGCCATGACCACTGTGAAAACAGCTGTTGTTTTATCAATTTATCTGTCAATACACATATTGAGTAGTATTGAACAATTGCCTTTACTTCCACAATTGTATAGTACTTGTTATTAATATGACTGTTACATCACATATGTTGTTTTATCATAATGTACACATAGCAGTTATATACAGTGAGATACATCTGGGAGGGTATACACAACTGTGAGGTTTACACATGGTAAGAATATGGATCTATACATATACTAGGTAAATATATGTCTACATGTACATACACATGTATACTTATACATATGTCTGTACACACATCTGTATAGTGCAACATATATATGGCCATGTGTACTTCTCTTCATATGTACATATATATATATATATATATATATATATATATATATGAGTCTACTACCAGAGATCAAAATTATACTATTTCGAAATCCGGTAGTATATGCCCACTAACGCAAAAGTGCACTTCACCAAAAGTGCACTTTTAAACACCACTTGAGAATAGTTCTGGACCTTAGGGTTAGGGCTTGGGTTAAGGATAGTGGATACCTAGTAGGGCTATCCACTATCCTTAACCCAAGCCCTAACCCTAAGGTCTGTGACTACCACACCACAGTGGAGGACATTGCCCATTCGTTCTAGTGGTGTTCGCAAAAGTGCACTTTCTGTAAAGTGCACTTTCGCATTAATGGGCATCTAATACCAGATTTTGAAATAGTGTAGTTATGATCTCTGGTAGTAGACCCATAGATATCTATCTATCTACATATATGTATATATATATATATATATATATATATATATATATATATATATATATATATATATGTGTGTGTATATATATATATATATATATATATATATATATATATATATATATATATATATATATATATATATATATATATATATATATATATATATATATATATATATATATATATATATATATATATATATATATATATATATATATATATATATATATATATATATATATATATATATATATATATACATATGTGCACATCCTATGTGTACAGATATGACTATTTATATGGAGATATATATATATATATATATATATATATATATATATATATATATATATATATATATATATGTAGATATCTATAACTATATGTGCATACATATCTATTTGATATACCTATTACTGTCAATATATATGTAGATATCCATACATATATGTGCATATGTATCTATATATGTGTATGTGTAGACATATATTGCTCTATATATGTATATATCTGAGTGTGTATATATATATATATATATATATATATATATATATATATATATATATATATATGTACATATACATATCCATCTATGTATGTCTATATGTCTATGCGTATATATCTATATAGATATATGGATAATTATATATACATATATGTTCACCATATGTCCTGAACATGGAGTGGAGCCCTACCTCAGCCCCAGTAGTCCCAACCTCATAGTGCAAGGGGGTGTCAGGTATGTATTGCAGGTATATTTGTAGACTATTGCTACTGTAATAGGGATTGTCTTCACAGACATGTTGTGTGTGGGAGGTCACATCTGCTTTTAACATGTGTGCCATTGGCTAGTGACAGTCATCCTAAGGACATAATAGTACAGTACTGCTGCTAGCACAGTAATGATCCTGTGGACTACAGCAGAGATATGGCCAATATATGTGGACAGTCTAACACTCTGGTCTTTCCAGAGATATACACAGAACCCCTTAGTGCAAGACATGTAGACCAAGCCTGACAATATGGATGTTAACAGCCATGTAGGTGGGTATATCACATAAATACTGGTATACATTTGCCCCCATAGGTTATGCATTCACACACCCTTGTCTGTCTTGACACATAATAACCACTGGTACAGTGGTGCCATGGCCACATACTACCCACTAGTTAGTGATAGACATCTGTACAGCATCCCACTGCTTTGTCTGACATACATGACTGTTATGGTGGCCCGGCAGCATTACATCTGACATGTATCTGGACATAACATCTCACTGGGTAAGTACGCTAAGCTGCTAGCCATGTAACAAAGCACTGTGCAGGCTACAGGCAGACTGACACAACACTGGCCTATATTTCCTATGAGGGAATATACATGTACCTGCATATATAGCAGACTCTACAGGCATGTCACAGCACAGAATAACAGACACCTGTGTGAAAGTGCATAACCACAACCAATGTGAACTGCCACAGTCACATATGTTAAGCTAGCATAATATTACAGTATATGGACTATCTGATCAACACCATCCTCATATGTGCCACTCACACACTAACCCTACATATACTGGGCAGCTACACAGTGTGGTCCAATGCCTGTCTGTCTTATGGGACATGTGTGTGCTTGGCCCTACAAACATGTAAGCCAATAGGGTAACATATAGTAGAGTAGCATGTAACATCAGATAGAACAGGAACAAGAACAATGACATCTACCACAGTCTGTACACAGGCCAAGGTACATATTCACAGTACACACACTGTCAACAATCACCATAAGTACACAGAGCTCAGTTCTGTACACACAACCACAGAATGCCCAGGTTATGTCCTCAAATATAACCCCTACTATACATAACATGTGTATCAGTCTGATATCTCCTTGGCTTGTTATCAGATATGATGTCAATAAATATGGTGTACAGAGAATATGAGCCTCTTACTGCATGACATCTGTACAAAGGTTGACAGAGTTGTAGCTGGAGGCACAAACACAGGGCCAATATTGACATGTTGCTGTGATGACCTCATACATTTACTGTTGTAACAGCGTTTGTTGCAACATATGTCCTATGAGGGATATGAAGGCAGTAAGTCTCATGGCTGTCACCATCAACTAACTGCAATCCTCTCACTGTGCTTCTGCAGTTCACAGATAGGTGATCTGTGGGTAACACAAGAAACAAAAGGCACCACACACTGCCCAGTCTGCAGATGACCCTACAGATGGGGGTTTCCTCATAAACATAACACTGACATGACAGGTATTAAAACATGTAGGACAGCCATATCCACACACACCCTGTTAAACCAACATTACTCCAAAGGCAGTATAGCAGCACTTAAATTCTGTAATCATGTCAGGCACATCTGCCTCCTCTGTGTTGGCCTGTTTCCACAGTGTATGTTGTTAGAGGTAAATACTCAATCCATCTGTGATGCTGTTTGCCAAACAACAGATCCAGGTCCTACTCACAGTGAATTAAAAGGCCCAATGCCAACATGATGTTCCTAGATATTGGAGTGTGTTTCCATGCAACTGGCTATTGTAATGTTACCACAGCTGTTTCACATGCAATCAGATAGAGGAGGGCTGCAATTCATGCAAAGGCCATCACCTGATCATGAACATCACTTGCAATACATATGCTGCTGCCTAAGCAAAGCAGGTTTAAGTCTCCACATTCACCAGAGAGGGAGTGAGAGAGGCAGACAGAGGCAAAGATAAGTCAGGGAGGGGTGAGAGAGTAAAACTTAAGCATGTTTGTGTCACACACCTACCAGTACAGGGTATCAACCCCCTGACTGACTATGTATTGCTATCACATGTCTATGCAGTTAGTGGATGTGCCACATAGGTTATATGTTGAGGAGCCCTCCAAACATATATGTGATGGTGAGTGATATCTACAACAGTGATATGGTAGCTATATGGCAGGTGTAGTACACGTGCCTGTCCACATGAACAGGTGTCAGCATCAACACAGCGACACTCTCTCAGTGACCCACACACATTGACACACTTAGCAGGGTCAAGAATACAACTCCTCACTAGTTAGCTTGCCACAATGCAGTACTGTGTAGGTATCACATGTACTACAGGGGTTATCCGGAGGTTATATGGGCAAAGGGTATGTGGAGGTGTCTGACATTAGACAGCATGCTTCAGTTTGCCAATGGGGGTTGTAGTGAGTGTGAATGTGGTCATAGGCATCATACACCACACACACACACACACACACACACACACACACACACACGGTGCCAGTACTGACATGTATGGTTGCATTGCTTCATAGATGTGTAGTGGTCGACTGTGCTAGATGGCTATGCAAGGCTAGGTGATGAGTATACCTTGCCATCAGGCCACATGACAATGGTCTGCAGTGTTGCTCAGGGGTGTAGTGTCTGGATTGGCCTACACAGGTGGGTATTGTATTCACCCTCCAGTCACCTGGGTAACTATTGTGTCTGGCCATTGTTGTGCATTGTTTGCCATATATGTTTTCCTTAGTCCATGATATGGATGTCTGGGATGTGCACGTCCCACATGCATGTACAGTGACATGTGGAACTGTACCTGGGGTGTCTGGCCCATGTAGTGTACATAGATTGTTATCATCAGATGTGCCAGTCCTGGCCTCATGTGGTGGGAACTGGTAATGGACAAAAGGTTGACCCTGCACCTACATTGATAGCATGATACAGGTATTCCCTGGTGTCAGTGGCATCTGTCCATACAGGGCATGTGTTTAAGGCATGGTATGTCCTTTGTGGGTCACATTTGATGGCACCACAGGTATTGTAGGTGTCCAGTGTGGAACATAGGGAAGGTGCACTGTCTGCATGTATGTGGCTATTGGATGATGGACAGGGTGCCATGCCCTCTGTAGCCCACTGCAATCACACCATGGTTACTATCAGTGGGCAATATGCAGGGTACTGCCAACATACTGACTGTTGCCTAGGCAAGTGTGTCTGTGTATGAGACATGGGTTGAGAGTGTTCTCTGGGTAATACAAGGGTTGATAACTTTGTTCACCATGCCTTGATGTCACATGTAGGGGTATGTATTTGTACCCCAGACTCTCGGCTATTTCACATCTGTTATCCTTGCGAGGCAGACATTGTGACATATTCTAGGGCCGCCATATAAGAAATTTGCAAAACCCTCTCCACAATGAGTCCAATTGCTACACATTCACAGCCACTTCCACACAGGATACGAATGACAAACACAGACTCACACACACACACACACACACACACACACACACACACACACACACACACACACACACAAAGAAACACAGGCACACACCTGCCTTGTCTGGGATTAGAACTCCTACCTAACTAGTTTATTACACTACAGCACTATGCAGTTATAGGATGTGCCATGGAGATTACTGGAGTACTCCTTCCCCAAAGGTGTGTTTCACAGTGAATGACATCAGCAGGCTTGCCAAAGTAGGGTATTTGAATTGTAGTGAGTGTGACTAGCCTAAAATGCATTGCTTCCTACACAGACAGGGACACACAGTTGCCATGTCTGAGATTAGAACTCCTACCCAACTAGTTTATCATACTACAGCAGTACACAGTTATAGGATGCGCCATGGAGATTACTGGGCTACACTGTTCCCAAAGGTGTATTTCAAAGTGAATGACATCAGCAGCCTTGCCAAAGTAGGGCATTTAAATTGTAGTGAGTGTGACTAGCCTAAAATGCATTAGTCCCTACACAAACAGGGACACACACAAACACACACAGTTTCCATGTCTGGGATTAGAGTTCCTACCTAACTAGTTTATCACACTACAGCAGTGCACAGTTATCGGATGCCCCACAGAGATTACGGGACTACACCTTTCCCAAAGGTGCATTTCACAGTGAATGACATCAATGACCTTGCCAATGTAGGGCATTTGAATTGCAGTGAGTGTGACTAGCCTAAAATGCATTGCTCTCTTGACAGATAGGGACAAACACACACACACACACACACACACACACACACACACACACACACACACACACACACACACACACACACACACACACACACACTTGCCATGTCTGGGATTAGAACTCCTACCTAACTAGTTTATCACACTATGGCAGTACACAGTTATAGGATACGCCATGGAAATTACTGAACTGCACCTTTCCCAAAGGTGTATTTCACAGTGAATGACATCAGCAGCCTTGCCAAAGTAGGGCAATTGAATTGTAGTGAGTGTGACTAACCTATAAAGCATTGCTCTCTACACAGAGACACACACGCAGTTGCCATGTCTGGGATTAGAACTCCTACCTAACTAGTTTATTACACTACAGCAGTACACAGTTATAGGACACGCCATGGAAATTACTGGACTACTCCTTTCCCAAAGGTGTATTTCACAGTGAATAGCATCAGCAGCCTTGCCAAAGTAGGGCAATTGAATTGTAGTGAGTGTGACTGGCCTAAAAAGCATTGCTCTCTACACAGAGACACACACACAGTTGCTATGTCTGGGATTAGAACTCCTACCTAACTAGTTTATCACACTAGAGCAGTACACAGTTATAGGACACGCCATGGTGATTACTGGGCTACACATTTCCTGTATTTCAAAGTGGATGACCTCAGTAGGCTTGTCATAGTAGTCCTATGGGGAGGGCAGTGTGTGTTCATGGGTCATAACCCATTCATCTAGAGGTTGACACACCACATGCGGGCACACACAAGGTTATATTCCACAGGTACGTGTATACAGCTGCTAGATGACTACTTCCTTGTGCAGTCATGTTGCACAGCTAGCACTTGCACCACATAGTCTGTAATGCTGACAAATACTGGTGGCTAATATCTACAGTGAGTGACATTTACACCTCATATGGTTGTAGCCATTTGGCTGTGTGCTAGGTGGGACAGGTCTCATAATGGATGGCTCCTTGTCACAATCACTCTCTTCCACACATCTATGTACGTCTACTTTTGAATTATTATAGTGTGTTGTCCTTGGATATATGTTTGTATTCCTATCCACTGTGTGTGCAAAGCATGACTGGTGCATACTGAGAAGTATATGCACTAACATCTGCAACTGTCAGATATGTATGGTCCACTGTTGTTTGCAGACATGGGCTTCATTTGTTTATGAGTATGAGCATGCACAGTATGACCTTTCAGTATGTTGTTGTCTGACATTGCCTCCATTTCTCTAAGTGTGGTGAGCATGCCCAGTATGCCATTCTGCACTGAATGTGTGGATCGATTCCAGGTAGTTTGTACTCCAGTGCAGACCTTTGTGTTGTGCACCTACAGATAGCAAACTGTTTCTGCAGGGTATCCATTGATTATTTGGCAATATGGGGACAGACTGTGCAGGGGATAGTGTGTACTGTACGTGATTGTGTCTGTGCTGCTTCAGCTACATGGTACTGCTGTTAGCTGAGATATTCATACACGTGCACTGTTATACACTGTGATGTTTTCTGTCCTTATGTACTGTCAGGTGAACATTCTTTCTCACAGTGATGTATTGGGGGACAAGGGTGACTGCAGCTGTGTCTGGTATTGTGGGAGATGCCTACATATTCATGATAAGTTATGCCATTCTGGAGGGGGAGCTGCAGACACTTGCTGTTGCATCTGTGTATCCAGTTCAGCACCTTGGTACAGTGCTGGCAGAGGATCCCATACTTGTACATCCATCAATATGACAGTATGGCCTTATCTTGCTGTGGCAATACCTCACAGCTGTACTGATTCACACAAGTTACCCAGAGGCAGGGGCCATGAGTCAGGACGTTACCCCTATTGTGGTGTACAGGCAGGTATGTAGCCACCCATTTATGTGTTTGCAGCCAGGGATAGTGTGTGCACACAGCTTTGTGTTGGGCCTTGCACATTCCATGCTGCACATGCTCCCACCCCCCTTTGTTATTCTAGCTTCTTCCATGCATTATGCATACATTCTCTGATAATTTATCTAAGGTTATCACCCCATCACAGCTGTATTTTGGTGTTGGTCCACAGTTCATGCAGTGGGACATGGTGGACATGTTACTGTTGTTTGTCCACATGGCCTTGCATATGGCTTATGTAGAGTGTGTTATGTTGTTATTTGGGTGTCCATGACATAACATGCATTGGCAGTGCATGTGAGAATCAGGCCTTTTGCAGAGGCTTCTGGGCCATTTGGTGTTAATGTGGGCCAGATGTGGCAGGCCATTACATTCTGTCAGCCCTACAGTCTCAGACTGCTATACAGTATATTCCCCTGGGGTGACAGGGTAAGTGTGTTAGGTGTTCATGCCAATACCTTCTATCAATCTTGATCAGGTGGTGTGGATGCTGGCAGGGTGCTACCTATGGCTAGGGACACACCTGCATGGGACACCTGCACTGCATGCTACATTCTTTTGCTATTGCCATATACAGGTGGGGTCATATTGTACCCATTCCCCACAGCAGGGATACGGCCATAGAGGTACCTGTGGGTGGTGTTTGGGTGCGCTGGGTGCTTATGTGCTATAGACACTACTTGCATCTGACACATAGATATACATGGGGCATTCCAGTTATGCTAACATGTGCCGGTACATCAGCTGTTTCCCAATACATCAATCCTACCTCCTTTGTGATCTGCAAGTGTTCGGGCAGACAACACCGGTATCCCCTACTACAGGACCAGATAATGTGATGCATACCTGTATGTACAATTCCAAGGGTGTGTCCATTTCACAGTTACACAATATATACTGTATGTCTGGGGTACTTTCCCCTGTGTACTGCTTGTATATCTAGCCCAACAGCCATGTCATGTCAATCTTTCAGATGGTGACACATATAACCACCATACATTTACAATGGCTTACTGCTAGCACATGTTATACTGGTGGGAATTGTCTTTGGCACTGCAGTTGTGAGGACATGGCCCTGTCATCAGCAGTAGTGGGCAATGGCCACCAGGTCTTACTTCAACATGCGTACATGCTGGCCCATTTTCACACAATATGAAACACACACCAATCTAACACACACATACCTGCATATTGTGCAAATGCTACAATCTATCCTACTACCTTGGCCACCTTTGGGCATCTGTGCTCCACTGGTATTATACTTACACAAACGTTTTACTACATTTCTACATAGGGCTGTGGTGCGGCAAACCTGACTGTTATGATGTGTGTACATTGGATTGGGGGTGGGCACACCAGACCATTACTACATTTATAAATAGGTTTGGGGGGCACCCCTGACTGTTACTACATTTCTATGTAGGGTTGGAGGGAGCACACCTGACTGTTTATACATTTCTACACAGGATTGGGGAGAGGGGCACACCTGACTGTTACTACATTTCTATGCAGGATTGGGGGAGGGGGCAAACCTGTCTGTTTCTACATTTCAACACAGTGTTTGGGAGGGAGCACATCTGACTGTTATTACATTTCTACGCTGGATTGGGGGAAAGGGCACACCTGACTGTTTTTACATGTCTACATAGGAGTGGCGGGCACATATGACTGCTACTACATTTCTACATAGGTTGGGAGGGCACACCTGACTGTTTATACATTTATACACAGGACTGGGGGGCACAAATGATGTTTCTACATTTCTACATAGGATGGGGAGGGCACACCTGACACTTGTACACATTTGATAGGATTGTACTGGTATGTCAGGTACTCCATTTAATTCTGTATTCTAACCTATCATGCTGACTAGAGATATATCAGTGTACTACAAGTCTTAGGTTTGATTGACCTACATATTAGTTTCTGACTTCCTACCCTTCAGAACTAACATCCCGCTGCTTGACATGATGTAGTCTGTCTGTGTAGGCCTGGGGGGGGGTACCCATAGGCATCATTCAGAGGCCATAGCACAGCCTTTGTTTGTGTTTGTCTACACCTGTCCTGCTGGCTGAGACTGTTGTTGGGTATGTGAACCTCCCTGACTGGCATGTGTGAGTCATATAGACACACATGTGGCCCTGCACATTTCCTGCAGTGGATTTTGTCGCCCTGTGTAGTACTAGCTACTATGGTGACACCAGTATTTGTTACAGGTCTTATGGTTCCTCTATAGGTGTCTACTATCTTCTGGCATACCATTCAGCCACTCGATTCCCTTGCATGCTGACATCCATACCATAGATAAAGAGAGCAACACATACTACTCCATTCGGCAATTGGCAAATTGAGTGACTTACCTTGCAGGTGGGCCAGTACTGATGGTGGTGCTGCAGGGCTGCCTATGTTGGATGCACATAGTACACTTCCTACACATGGCTGAGCATAGGTTGTGTCATGTTTGGCATCCGTTTTACTATATGTGTGAGTCAGAGAGAGGTGCCATTCCCTGGGTCCCTCCTGTATCAGTGTATGTGCTATGCGTTGCCTCTTTGCCAAAGCCAGGGCATACTGGGCATGCCTCCTTCTGCCTACTGGGGCAGGCTCAGGTTGTTACTCCTCCAAGTCACTCTGTACCTGTGTAGGCCTTGGCAATAGTGGGGGGCTGTGTGGCCCTGCCCCATGCTGTTCCTGCTGCAGCTGTTTCTGCAGGATCATATTGTGTAGCATGGCACATACAATGACAATTTGGGTACATGTAGTGGGTGAGTACTGCAGGGCTCCACTGGATGTGTCCAGGCATCAGAACCATGACCTGAGCATCCCAAACACACGCTCTATTATAATTCTGGTCTGGGCGTGTGCCTCACTATGAAGTTCTTATTCAGGTCTGTGTGCATTACTGATGGGTGTCATCAGCCATGGCTCCAGTGTATAACCAGCATCCCCCACCAGGTGACCTTAAGGGATGTCCCATTAACAAATCTCTGGTACAGCTGCATCAGATGCCAGATGTGGGAATCGTGATAGCTTCCAGGGCAGCCAGCACACACATTCATTATTATGCCCTGGGCATCGCACACGACTTGGCAGTTGATAGAGGGGAAACCCTTGAAGTTGATGTAGACCCTACCCCACTCACCGGGTGGTGCTTTGATGTGTATGTGGGTGCAGTCTATAGCACCCACTACCTCAGGTTATTCTGCAATTTGGTGGAACAGTTGCATATTACTGGCCAATGCCTCATGGGTGTTGGGGAAATATACGTGCTCACTGGCATGTGCTGACATGGCATCCAGGAACTGGTGGAGTACCCTGGATGCTGATGCCTGTGAGATCCCCATCATATCCCCAGTTGGCCTTTGGAAGGCACTTGTAGCTAGTATTCTTAGGCCTACACATACCTTGCTATCCACTGGGATGGGTTTTCCTCAGTTAGTTCTGTGTGTCTGGCGTAGCTGGCACAGATCCACAATTTGCTGTAAGAGGTCCCTGTCCACCCTATAGTGCTCCACTATCTCCAGCTCATGTCACCCCTGGTAAGTTACCATGGATCTGTACACTCTTCTCCATCTCCTCGCTATGGGTTGGTCGACAGCATTCACATCTTCACCATCCTCAGCCTCTTCCACATGTTGTAGCATGATAGGCTTTTGCCGCCCCTATCATTTTGTTGTTTTGTTTGTTAAAATTTCCCTGCTTGTATACATCAGTGGTGTAGAGTATGGAAAAAAACAGAGGGAAAGATGTTTGCATAGCTTATAGTAGTGCTCTGGGCTGGGCTGGTCTGCTGTCTGTGTAATTGGCTAATTCTAATACATTTCACCTGCCAGCTATGGTAGTTCTCCTAGATTACCTTCCTACTGCTGTTTTCCCTTCCCATTGCCTTCCTGTTTAAGCCCGGGGTGTGCCGCTCAAGCACAGTGCTCAAATGTGCACACAGCTGCTGTTTCCTGGTTTACCTTTTTTTTTCATTTCAAAACCCAGTGTGCAGCATGCACACCTGCTTAGGCAATGTAAAGAATGCTAGGCAGCCTCAGACACACCCCCTTGCTTAGGTTTACTAAGCTAGGAGCAGACCCGAGCCACAGGGCTTCAATCTGCTTACAGTATGCCTGACACACCCCCTATGATGTCAGCTAACTCCTAGATTTACACCAAGCTATTCCTGCTCTTACACTGTTGGGTGCTGACTAGCATGCAGGGGGAATCTGAGATTCAGTATCATTCCCCTCATTTGCATAGGATTGCCTGCTAATGCACAGTTACATGTTCCACACTGAACCTCCCCCCTTAGCAACTACTATTCACTGGCCATGTTGTCTTCTGCCTGCCATTGAGTATAATGACTTCTTCTTCTTCTTTTGGCTTTTCCTGGTTAGGGGTCGCCACAGCGGATCATCTGTCCGCTCATGATTGGCAGTGGAGTTTTACGGTGTCGAGTTGCCAGCCTGGCACCCAACCTTCCACAGAAGGCACACACATGCACACACTCACACCTAGGGCCAATTTAAAGTGACCAATCCACCTACTGCATGTCTTTGGGATGTGGGAGGAAACCGGAGCACCCAGAGGAAACCCACGCGACCACAGGGAGGACATGCAGACTCTGCACAGAAGGCACCCCAGCCGAGAATCGAACCAGAGAACCTCTTGATGTGAGGCGGCAACGCTAACCGCTGCACCACTGTGGCCACCATTGAGTATAATGACAAAATAGTGATTTTTGTTAGAATACTTATTTTATGTTATTTTTCTTATTTTCCGCACAATCCCATTTGTGCGCCGCTGCCCTAAGCTTAAACAGCTGAGATCGGCTAAAAAAATTAAAGTTGATTATTTAAATTTTGCAAATGTTTTCCATGCCAATGGCCTGGTTCAAGGCTCCAGAGAGCACCCTTGCAATACCAAGCTACAACTCTTACCACACCTTTCGGCCATCAAACCAGGACCGAAACACTAAAGGTGGAGGAGTGTCAATATTCACCAAGGATATTCACACTACCAGGTTAGTTGCCCAACACAATGCATCTGAAATTCTCCAGGTGCAACTAACACTAGGTAAGACTGCAATCCAAACTGTAGCTTGCTACAGATCCCCCACCATACCCCAAGATTCTCACTACACCTTTCTAAACATACTGGAAAATATTAAGATAGAACCAAACACCCTAATACTGGGTGATTTTAACTACCCTGCCATTAACTGGGAAAACTACTCATGTACCAACACCTTTGCCCAATGGTTCTTGTAATTCATAAATTCCAACGCCCTGGATCAACTAATCCATACTCCCACCAGGGGCTCCAATATCCTAGACCTGGCCATTACCAACATGGGAAATCGATGCTCCACACCTATGGTCACCCCCTTGTTAGTCAGGTCTGACCATAAGCTAATCACCCTTAACATTCACATCCCACCCCTTCCCCCCAGTAAGGAAACCTCCATAAAAAACTTCTCCAAAGCCAACTTCATGCTACTCAAGTCAGAAGTGACAAACTTCATGACACCCATGCAGATGGGAACTGAAAGTTCAACTGCTGAATCCTACACTAAGGCACTGTACAAGCACATCCACTCATGCATGAATCATGCCATCCCAGATAGAACCAAGATGCTCTCATCCTAAAAAAGGAAGCCAATCTGGTGGTCCCCTGCCATAAACAAACTTTACAACAAAAGGAAGAAACTGTTGCAGAAAAGAGGAAAATCCCAGGATGCAAAAAACTCCCTTACCAGCCTCAGTAAGAAACTGAGATCCCTCATAAGATCCTCCAAAGATAGTTATGAAAATAAAATTGCCAAAAATTGCAAAGACAACCACAAGGCATTCTATAACTATGTCAAAAATCTAAATGGCAATGCTCAGATCTGCTCTGAGCTAAAACAGAATGGCATTAAATATACTGATACCAAGGATATTGCCAATATCCTGGCAGATCAATTCAGTGCCAACTTCACCCCCCCTCTCACCCCCTAAATGGCCCATCTCAATACCGGAAGATTGCCAAATTCTGGTAATAATGGCCACACAGGTAAAAAACACACTCTCCAAAGCTAAGAATACAGCATCCATGGGACCAGATGACATCCTGGGCTGTGTACTACATGAACTACAATATGAACTGGCACCTCACCTAAGTGTCATGTTTAATCATAACCTCACCTCAGGTTTTGTGCCCATTGAGTGGCACAGAGCTACAGTTATCCCACTCCACAAGGGGGGATCCACCTTGGATCCTGGAAACTACCGTCCCATCAGTCTAACAAGCCTTATCTGCAAGGCCATGGAGCATATTATCATGGAATTATAAACAAAGACATTGGCAAGCTTCAAACACTGGACCCCACCCAGTTTGGGTTTGTGAAAGGCCGATCTTGTCTCCTGAACCTGATTGACTTCTTCGAATCAGTCTCCAGAGCCATGGACAAGGGTAAGGTTGTCCACACAGCCTATCTAGACCTTGCCAATGCCTTTGACACCATCCCCCACTCTGGAATCATAGATAAACTTACTAATCTGGGCATTAATCCCTACATCACCCAGTGGGTTGCTAACTGGCTTACTGATAGAACCCACATTGTAAAAGTAGCTGGCTCCAAATCCAGCTCCAGACAAGTGACAAGTGGAGTACCTCAGGGTTCAGTCCTGGGACCGCTCTTGTTTGGCATCTACTTCTCTGAAGTACAGGTGGCCAACACTAAGGGACTCTGGCTATCAAAGTTCACAGATGACTGCAAACTGGGAGCCATTATTGAATCCCCAAATGATGTGGATACTCTACAAAAGGGCCTTACAGAAACAAATGCTTGGTGCCAGAGCCATGGGCTCAAGCTCAATGCCAAGAAATGTATAGTTATCCCCTTTGGGAAAAAACATGTATCTGTGAATTACCATATAGGTAGCAGTACACTAAACACTGAAAGTGTGATAAGAGACTTAGGGACACAGGTGGACAGTCCTCTAACCTTCGATAACCATATCGCCACAACAGTCAGGAAATCCTTCTATGTGGCACACCTCATCACTAAGGGCTTTTCATCCAGAAAAAAGGAGGTCATTGTCCCACTGTACTCATCCCGCATTAGACCCATTATAGAATTCAACACCCCATTTGGTATGCACCTCTCAAGACATCTGCAACAACTGGAAAGGCCACAGAAATACCTCACTAAAAGAATCACAGGCCTAAAGCAGATGCCCTACACTGACCACCTTAAAAACTCCAACTATACTCTGTCGCATATCGTCTACTCTGAGGCGATCTCTGCTTAACATACAAGGCCATGTCAAACCCAGAGCTGTTGGACATGCTACACTTAAAGAAATCCCAATCCCTCAGAGCCACATGCTCCAGAGATCTAAACCTTGTCATCACAATAAACAAAACATGCTGGAAGGATATGTTCCTGACCCAGAGACTCCCCAGACTCTGGAATAGATTGCCCATACATGTCAAGCAGAGTGCCTCTTTGGCCATCTTCAAAAGGAACCTTGACGATTGGATAGGAGAAAGGAAATTCACCCCGGGGATCACATCAGTCACCCTGTTAGACAGGGGTCCAGGGAAGTAAATAGTGTGGGAAGAAATAGCCAGGGAATTGTTATGGCTAGGCTTGTATAGGCCCTAGGACTGATAGCCTAGTACCACCCTATGAACCTATGAACCTTATAGTTGGCCATTGGCATGCTTTCTACATGATATCCACCCTTTATTTGGAGTTGTCATGGCTCTGTTTTGTAATTTGCATAAATGTACTCCGTTACTGGCAGAGTACATTTCTGCAGATTACACTAGTCCTGCACGGCTGGTTTCCAGTTTCCTGGATCACAAATTTACCTCATTTGCATGGATTTCTCCTGCAAATGGGGTAATTTGCATACAAGGTCTGAGTCCATGCAGGACTGGTGCAGAAGCGCTCATGCACATCCCTACAGGTTATTCCTGGATTGCACAGCAGACATATTGCCTGCTAGAGCTCATGCACTAGTCCTGCATGCCGTGCAGGGCTTGCAGAATCCGGGGGAATATAAATATATATAACATTTGTTTTCACCACAACTTTGTTATTGACGTTATTTGAATAATATATCAGAACTGCACTTTATTACATTATTTGCTTATTACACCAGAACTGCAATTGCTTATTTTATACTTCTTAATTGTTCAAACCTTAATCAGCTGACAAACTTTAAATAGCATATTTCATTTTGACTGTTGACCTACTCATTTTTTAATTCTTAAGTTAGCTTGGCCCCTATTTCCATCGTGGGTAATACCCACTCTAGCCCATTCTATACTAATTTAACAGGTCGCTAATTATTTCCAACAACTTACAAGTTTTCTCTCCCCAATCCTTTTGTGTGGATGTAGGTTCTGAAGGAACAAAGTATGCAACATATGCTTCTTTTCAAGTTGAATTGGAGGAGTCCAGCATCCTTCCAATGCCAATCAATTCAGTAGAGGCTGTGACACCCACCACTGCTGCCAATATGTGATGGGCACCAATAGGTGTTGCCCCATGTGGGGCTAAAAGTTAAAGAGCCTGAATCTTCACCACTGGAGAGGGATGTGCACTTCGAATATAGATGGATACACTCAGTATTTCCAGATCCAGACCTCTCTGCATCAATTACAATTTCCCTGAAGAGCACACAGGGAACACACTCAGCCCAGGGTCTGGATGTCTCTATCTCTGTTTCCCACCAGATTCACAATAAGATTCTCCACTGGTACAGCTGTAAGGTTAGGCCCTCAGCTAAGTGTCCATGCCAAGTCCTCCAGCACCCTCTCTGTGCACCCAGTGCTTCATGTCCCTGCTCCAAGTTGCTGACACACACACTCTTTAACATTTAATTTTCATATGCACACACACACACACACACACACACACACACACACACACACACATACACCCCTGGGAAAAGCTGGCACAGATTACCCACTCTACCAAATTTGCCAAGATTGTAAGTTAGTTATCACTGCCACAGTTACTATAAGGCTCTTATAAAGGAATCAAATTATACTGTGTAATATTAATATTAATACAAATGGTAGTAGTTCACCAAGATGGCTAGGCCTTCTGCAGTGGCCCACACAGGGTAACTAAATAAATATAAGTACACTTAAAGATTATATATTCTCTACAAGAACTGGTCACAATAAAAGTTTTAAATATATTTAATAATAAATAATAAAGGACATGAAAATACTGAATACATATTCACAGTAAACCACAGAGTTCAGATCACAGGGAATATTGAAAAGACACTGAAGGACAGACTCAGACAAATAAAGAAAAACAATATCTAAACTAAGCATCACTATATTCCTGACTAAGTCTAACAGAATGTTACTGTTCCATAGTAACCTTCTTGGGGAAGGCAAGATGAAATATGTGATTAGTCTTTCTAGTCAGGCTCCCAAACAAAATACTCTATATTCTGAGATTACTCCCAGTAAAAAATAATATCCAAGATGACTTGCAGAATGACCTCATCTGGCCATCTGACTCTAGGTTCTCAAAGTACCTCTTTTGATGTTTGAGACACGACTTTGGCAGACTGTTACAATAAACATTTAGAGCTTTTATGCAAATTGCTAGGAACCAGAGACATTTACAGCACTCCCCCCTTCTTTACAAAAGCTAACAGATAATGGCTGCTCCCAGATCTAGCATCTCTGGTCCTACTCAGCACTGTGGGATGCTGTTTAATGATTTAACAGCTCATTTACATTCCCCTTATTTTTCTTTAAATAAGCCATCTGGTTAACCATCGCTGAGCCATTGTCCTCTATTAAAACCCATCCATCCTCATCCCCTTTTCCCATTTTGCACATGGGATTGGGGGGGGTCACTTCTGCAGTGAAAGTCATCTTGAGTCATAGTTTACACCACTGGCTGGCTAGCCCTGCCATGGTAGTTCATTCGCACCACTCACTTGCACACATACTCTCACCTATGACCAATTTAGAGTCTCCAATACACCTATTGCATGTCTTTGGAATATGGGATGAAACCAGAGCACCTGGAGGAAACTCAGTTGACCGCAGGGAATACATGTAAACCACAGGGAGGACATGCAAGAGTGTCCTCTATTAAAACATATACATTTAATTCACTTACCATAATACATGCAAATTTCACTTAATTTTAGTAGGGCGCACCGTTGATACATTTTAACACAATTAACACAAGCAAAGATCACAAATGCAGTTTCAGTACAAGCATCTGTACAGATCAGTTTGATATGCTAATGACACACAATTATTTACAAAATTCCAACTAGCTGCCCTACTTCTCCCTGGCATGGCTGGCAGTATCTCCTATCGTCAAAGAGGTGTACAGCCTGAACCACCACTCATTGTTGGGTTGTGTGTTTGCCATACTGTAATTTTTTTTCATGCATCATTTGCAGTAATACCTGAGAATATTTCCATCTTAAAAAAGAGAGAATTGACAACTGGATATGCATTGGAGGCATCACATCTCCTGAAGGTCCCTGCTTGACAACATTTAAATTAGGCAATAAACCCTTTTGCCCAGGGTATGAGGGTGGGAAGACTTACTTCACCTAAATCCTGTGGAACTAGACAAGATGAACATTTTCTGTATGTTAAGTATCCCTAGGCTCATTCCTTACCAACTGTTCATGGCCAGTCATTTCCAGAGTTTCACAGCCACCAGAATACCTTCACTTCCTTCCCTGTAATTTGACCCATTTGCCCACCACTTGACACAAAGGTGGAGCTAGAAGGCCACCTCTATATATTCCAGGAAAAAAAAAAAACTTCCTGAGTTACTCTACAAATAACCATGACTGGTTTTATTCAGTAAGTAGGAAGGTACCTCATAAATAGGTGTCTAGATTTCTCACTGTAGCATTAATATATTGTATTCATACATACTACATATTAATTCACCATACCTGTCTTTATTATATACATTTTAGTACAGGCTTCTTCTTAATTATTTAGCTATTTGGTTGACAAACTTTAAACAGCACACTTCATTTAGCCAAATGAGTTCCACAGTTTTGCATTGCCAGATTAGCCTGGCTCCTCTGTCTAGCCCAACTGCACCTTCACCTGCCTAGGCTCTACTAGTTTATTAGGCCTATCAATTAGTCCTGACAGTCTACAATATTGAACAAACAAAAACTAAATATTATATAAATAGTAAAGAACAATCCTTGACCATAATGGCTATACTAGTAAACTGTGGAATTTCATTATATATACAAACATTTGTTAAATATATTTTGCAGATTAATTAATTAGTTGTGTGGTGTGAGAACATAATAGGTTAGAATGGAATCAGAACAGAGGAATTATTATAGAAGTTTTACTTTTAATTTAAAAATAATAACAGCAAAGTATCTTAAGAGGTGGATTTAATTTCTGAAAATAGACAAATTAGTAAGATGTGCAGGAAAGATTAAAAATTAAAAATGACTAAAACCATTTGAAAATGTAGTTATACTTACACATATAAGCCTGGAAATACAATGGCAGAGTAGTTTAGTAATTTTCAGATATTGTTAAGTAGAAATAATTACGTTATCTCTCAGTAAGAGCTGTTCCAAGCTGTCAGATATTTGCTTAATTTATTTAAAGTAAGTTTATGATTTTGCAATTGCAAATGTTGTATGCTTGAATTCCATATTTTAGCTATTCATACAGAAAACAGTGAGTCACCAAAGTGACTGCAAAATTTCTAGGATTTCAGATTTGAGCAAAATTTTTAATGGCTGGACATTGAGTGGAATGGTATCCTTTTTAGTTGAGAGAGAACACGCATTTTAGAGTTCCAAGCATTTGATTTTCTTCAAAGTTGTACATCAGTGAGTATTATTTGGAAACATCAATGTAATTCAGGTAATTTTATTGTGTTTTTCAAGTTTATACTGTCATAGGAAATAAATAAAGTTTGCTTATTTTGTTACTTTTTGTTGAATACTTGTAAAAGTATGAGAGACATACAGTAAACTTATCAGTAGGCAAGTATGGGCGGCTGTAAACAATGATTATAGGAAACAGAGCTTTGCTTTATATAGCATTCCAAGCTTTTTTGTTAGTTTTGTTAATTACAGATTTAGTGTGGGGATCACAGTTTTGGATCTTGGATCTTGGTCAACAATGACAATGACTCCAACCAGTTTTGTTTGATACACCTACCCCCGGATTTACTATTCTTCCATGCAGGACTAGCTTAGTCCTGTATGCAGGCAGCCATTTAGGAGCAGGACAGCAGCGTGCCATGCATATTAATGAGGCACGCTGCCTGAGCTCCTAATCTTACATGGAGCATGTAAGAGTGCAGGGGGCATGTCAGGTGTAATTGTAAAAGAGTGTTGAAGTCCCCAATAAAACACAAGGACCTCATACAGTGTATGTACACATGAATCATGGATATCAGGCATACATATAAGATGTAATGAATAATAAATCAATGCCAAAAAGGAAATATAATGCAAAGTCAAATGTAAGCAACAATAAGCATTGCACAGGCCAGCTTAGGAGGTGGAAGCAATGTGTAGGCCAGCTAACTCAGAGTGCCCAGTGTTATATCCCTTTAAACAATGCCAACCTTAGGTAAGCAGGTTTGCCCATACCTTAGCCTTTTCAAAACTGGCCAATCATGAAAAAGTGTGTGAAATCGGCCCTACTTAAACCCAAGAGGCGGGAATACATCACTGGTTGTAGCTTCCCTTGCAGGCACTATATCAGGAAGGGGAGAAGGTGTGCGCTTTCGGGCGCAGTGCTGGTGCATCCAGGAGTCCAGAGTCATGGCAGGACTCCTTTTCAAAGACCATGACCAAAGACTGCTGCAGGGCCAGTACCAGGGTTCCCAATATAAGGTGGTAGCCTGGGACTGTCTCGCCCATGACCATACCAGTGCCACTGGCATGCCCCGAACTGGTGAGCAGGTCAGGCACCACTATGTTGACCTGAAGTGGCATAAAGGGGGACCTCTTGGACCAGTGGATCCAGGAGACTAGAAGGGCAGGGGCTGTATGAGCTGTGTGTAAGTATCACCCTACTATGTGTGTATTAATTGCCAGCTCATGTATATCATGGCTAGGTATGGCTAAATATTCCTTTTATGTCCTCCACAACTGCAAGTAAGTGAGCTGTGAACGAGGAGGCCCATGGAAGTCGCCTGGAGAGGTTGCGACGCGAGGCAGGTCAGTAATAGTCACGCATTTACTGCCATAGGAAATAAATTCTAAACGTATTAGTAAATTAATTGCCTGTATAAAACCTGTATTGTTTAAGGAAAGTACTGCATACACTGGAGAATATGGCAGGAAGAATCTTATATAGTTTGCATGTAAATAAAAGCATAATAGCCTGGCAATAAAGGTCTAACTGCTGGACTGCATGTGTATACTCTGGTATCATATGGTAATGTAGATTTGCAATCATGTAATAGTACTGTTGTATTAAGGATTACCCACACCGTGCACCATAAATAGAATGTGTAGGAATGCCTGTATATGACTGGTGTAATCCCCAGAGGCCATTCAGTACAAGTAAGAGACACATAAACAGAAAACAGGGAAAATGCAGACAACAAAACCCAAACAGCACATGCAACTGAGATGTGAACTGTTGTTTTTTTAGCACACACAGCCATGGTTTGAATCCTGCCAGTGGTAGTAGTCTGCATACAGAATCATACCCCACAACTGTACAGGTATGTCCAGACTGTCCAGTAAAGTGGGCCACTACCTCAACTTTGGCCAGCTAAGAACTAGCTGTATTCTACTGGACATATAAGAGAATTTAAGTACCTTTATCTGCACTTTTTTTTCAAAAAATACAGTATTTAAATTGATTTTAATTGTGTTGCAGGAATATTAACTGAACTGGAAGTTAGTCAGTGTTTGCTGAATTTTATTATTTGCTAGTAATTACAGGTGTGGGGTTAGCCACATTCTTTGATTTCCTGTCCTTGCCTATTTAAGTGGTACAGTGTGAAATATTTTCTGCTTAAAAACCTCAGCTTTGGCCAGCTAAGAACTAGTTGTATTCAACTGGACGTATAAGAGAATTTAAGTACCTTTATCTGCACTTTTTTTCAAAAATACAGTATTTAAATTGATTTTAACTGTGTTGCAGGGATATTAATTGAACTGGAAGTTAGTCAGTATTTGCTGAATTTTATTATTTGCTAGTAATTACAGGTGTGGGGGTAGCCACATTCTTTGATTTCCTGTCCTTGCCTATTTAAGTGGTACAGTGTGAAATATTTTCTGCTTAAAAACCTCAGCTTTGGCCGGCTAAGAACTAGCTGTATTCAACTGGACGTATAAGAGAATTTAAGTACCTTTATCTGCACTTTTTTTCTCAAAAATAAAGTATTTAAATTGATTTTAACTGTGCTGCAGGAATATTAACTGAACTGGAAGTTAGTCAGTGTTTGCTGATTTTTATTATTTGCTAGTAATTACAGGTGTGGGGGTAGCCACATTCTTTGATTTCCTGTCCTTGCCTATTTAAGTGGCACAGTGTGAAATATTTTCTGCTTAAAAACCTCAGCTTTGGCCGGCTAAGAACTAGCTGTATTAAACTGGACATATAAGAGAATTTAAGTACCTTTATCTGCACTTTTTTTTTAAAAAATACAGTATTTAAATTGATTTTAACTGTGTTTCAGGAATATTAACTGAACTGGAAGTTAGTCAGTGTTTGCTGAATTTTATTATTTGCTAGTAATTACAGATGTGGGGGTAGCCACATTCTTTGATTTCCTGTCCTTGCCTATTTAAGTGGTACAGTGTGAAATATTTTCTGCTTAAAACCTCAGCTTTGGCCGGCTAAGAACTAGCTGTATTCAACTGGACGTATAAGAGAATTTAAGTACCTTTATCTGCACTTTTTTTTCAAAAAATACAGTATTTAAATTGATTTTAACTGTGTTGCAGGGATATTAACTGAACTGGAAGTTAGTCAGTGTTTGCTGAATTTTATTATTTGCTAGTAATTACAGGTGTGGGGGTAGCCACATTCTTTGATTTCCTGTCCTTGCCTATTTAAGTGGTACAGTGTGAAATATTTTGTGCTTAAAAACCTCAGCTTTGGCCGGCTAAGAACTAGCTGTATTCAACTGGACGTATAAGAGAATTTAAGTACCTTTATCTGCACTTTTTTTTTCCAAAAAATACAGTATTTAAATTGATTTTAACTGTGTTGCAGGGATATTAATTGAACTGGAAGTTAGTCAGTATTTGCTGAATTTTATTATATGCTAGTAATTACAGGTGTGGGGGTAGCCACATTCTTTGATTTCCTGTCCTTGCCTATTTAAGTGGTACAGTGTGAAATATTTTCTGCTTAAAAACCTCAGCTTTGGCCGGCTAAGAACTAGCTGTATTCAACTGGACATATAAGAGAATTTAAGTACCTTTTTCTGCACTTTTTTTAAAAAATACAGTATTTAAATTGATTTTAACTGTGTTTCAGGAATATTAACTGAACTGGAAGTTAGTCAGTGTTTGCTGAATTTTATTATTTGCTAGTAATTACAAATGTGGGGGTAGCCACATTCTTTGATTTCCTGTCCGTGCCTATTTAAGTGGTACAGTGTGAAATATTTTCAGCTTAAAAACCTCAGCTTTGGCCGGCTAAGAACTAGCTGTATTCAACTGGACATATAAGAGAATTTTAGTACCTTTATCTGCACTTTTTTTTTCAAAAAATACAGTATTTAAATTGATTTTAACTGTGTTGCAGGGATATTAACTGAACTGGAAGTTAGTCAGTGTTTGCTGAATTTTATTATTTGCTAGTAATTACAGGTGTGGGCGTAGCCACATTCTTTGATTTCCTGTCCTTGCCTATTTAAGTGGTACAGTGTGAAATATTTTCTGCTTGAAAACCTCAGCTTTGGCCGGCTAAGAACTAGCTGTATTCAACTGGACGTATAAGAGAATTTAAGTACCTTTATCTGCACTTTTTTTCCCAAAAATACAGTATTTAAATTGGTTTTAACTGTGCTGCAGGAATGTTAACTGAACTGGAAGTTAGTCAGTGTTTGCTGAATTTTATTATTTGCTAGTAATTACAGGTGTGGGGGAAGCCACATTCTTTGATTTCCTGTCCTTGCCTATTTAAGTGGTACAGTGTGAAATATTTTCTGCTTAAAAACCTCAGCTTTGGCCGGCTAAGAACTAGCTGTATTCAACTGGACAAATAAGAGAATTTAAGTACCTTTATCTGCACTTTTTTCCCAAAAATACAGTATTTAAATTGATTTTAACTGTGCTGCAGGAATATTAACTGAACTGGAAGTTAGTCAGTGTTTGCTGAATTTTATTATTTGCTAGTAATTACAGGTGTGGGGGTAGCCACATTCTTTGATTTCCTGTCCTTGCCTATTTAAGTGGTACAGTGTGAAATATTTTCTGCTTAAAAACCTCAGCTTTGGCCAGCTAAGAACTAGCTGTATTCAACTGGACGTATTAGAGAATTTAAGTACCTTTATCTGCACTTTTTTTTCCCAAAAATACAGTATTTAAATTGATTTTAACTGTGTTTCAGGAATATTAACTGAACTGGCAGTTAGTCAGTATTTGCTGAATTTTATTATTTGCTAGTAATTACAGATGTGGGGGTAGCCACATTCTTTGATTTCCTGTCCTTGCCTATTTAAGTGGTACAGTGTGAAATATTTTCTGCTTAAAAACCTCAGCTTTGGCCGGCTAAGAACTAGCTGTATTCAACTGGACATATAAGAGAATTTAAGTACCTTTATCTGCACTTTTTTTCCAAAAATACAGTATTTAAATTGATTTTAACTGTGTTTCAGGAATATTACCTGAACCGGAAGTTAGTCAGTGTTTACTGAATTTTATTATTTGCTAGTAATTATAGATGTGGGGGTAGCCACATTCTTTGATTTCCTGTCCTTGCCTATTTAAGTGGTACAGTGTGAAATATTTTCTGCTTAAAAACCACAGCTTTGGCCGGCTAAAAACTAGCTGTATTCAACTGGACGTATAAGAGAATTTAAGTACCTTTATCTGCACTTTTTTTTTCAAAAAATACAGTATTTAAATAGATTTTAACTGTGTTGCAGGGATATTAACTGAACTGGAAGTTAGTCAGTGTTTGCTGAATTTTATTATTTGCTATTAATTACAGGTGTGGGGGTAGCCACATTCTTTGATTTCCTGTCCGTGCCTACTTAAGTGGTACAGTGTGAAATATTTTCTGCTTAAAAACCTCAGCTTTGGCCGGCTAAGAACTAGCTGTATTCAACTGGATGTATAAGAGAATTTAAGTACCTTTATCTGCACTTTTTCCCCAAAAATACAGTATTTAAATTGATTTTAACTGTGCTGCAGGAATATTAACTGAACTGGAAGTTAGTCAGTGTTTGCTGAATTTTATTATTTGCTAGTAATTACAGGTGTGGGGGTAGCCACATTCTTTGATTTCCTGTCCTTGCCTATTTAAGTGGTACAGTGTGAAATATTTTCTGCTTAAAAACCTCAGCTTTGGCCGGCTAAGAACTAGCTGTATTCAACTGGACGTATAAGAGAATTTAAGTACCTTTATCTGCACTTTTTTTAAAAATACAGTATTTAAATTGATTTTAACTGTGTTTCAGGAATATTAACTGAACTGGAAGTTAGTCAGTGTTTGCTGAATTTTATTATTTGCTAGTAATTACAGATGTGGGGGTAGCCACATTCTTTGATTTCCTGTCTTTGCCTATTTAAGTGGTACAGTGTGAAATATTTTCTGCTTAAAAACCTCAGCTTTGGCCGGCTAAGAGCTAGCTGTATTTAACTGGATGTATAAGAGAATTTAAGTACCTTTATCTGCACATTTTATTTAAAAAAATACAGTATTTAAATTGATTTTAACTGTGTTGCAGGAATATTAACTGAACTGGAAGTTTTGACTTTGCTCTTCAGTTAGTTGCACCCACCCTCCCTGTTTTTGTTTTGGTGTTAATCTTAGTGGCCTTGAAACTGCCCGCCCCTCTTGTAAATTTGTGTTTGGATACTCCTTCTGGGCCCATCTTATTTTCTCACTCAACTGAGTGCAGTGAGATCATATTCTGATTTCAGGCACTCCTACTGTGTACAAAGAGAGCATCTGGGAAACAGAAGAAAAAAAAAATCTAAGCTTTTTTCCTGCCTTTCCTGTTAAGTGGTATAGACTATTTGTAGGCTTCTGAGCCTCCAAGCCCTTTTGTGTTGGAGGGAATCCTTCTAGCTTAGTTTTTTTTTCTTATAACTAGCCAGTTTTCTAGTTTCAGCACTCAAATCTGTTTCTTTGATCTCAGCACTTGTTCAGAAAAAAAAAATCATCTGCTTTTACTGTACTTGTGTTTCTACCTACTTTATTTTACTTTTGCATCATCTTAAAAGTACTCAATTGTATTTATTACTGCTTGGTGTAACTCATTCTAAGCCTTTTGGTTTAAACACTTGGGCTTCGGACCAGTTGTTTTGCACTGAGAGGATTTGTGGTCTGCACTGTAGTGGCAGAACAGGTAGCTTACATCCTTCTAGGTTCGGAACTGCTGATTGAGGGCTCAGTGTCTGTTATTCTAAAAGTGTAATAATTCTGGTTTACGCACTTGGGCTTACAGGCCAGTTATTTTACATTAAGAGGGTTCATGGTCTGCACTCTTGTGGGAGGAGAGGCTGGACTCTGCCCTTCTGAGCTGGGAATTTCTGGTTAAAGGCTTATAGTGCATGCATATCTGAACTGCTTCTTACTGAAGTTGGTGCGCCTTGTTTGCTGTGGCATAGACTGGATTCGGGCCTGCTTGATCTAGCTTTGTTTGTGTAACTTGAGCACTAATCCATGCATTCTCTAAAGTATTCAATTGTATTTATTACTGCTTGGTAGTAACTTGATTAAAGTGTAGCTATCATTCTAAGTCTTTTGGATTAAGCACTTGGGCTTCAGACCAGTTGTTTTACATTAGGAAGGTTTGTGGCATGCACTGTGGTGGCAGGACAGGTAGCTTTCATCCTTCTAAGTTGAGAACTGCTGATTGAGAGCCCAGTGTCTGTTATTCTTAAAGTGTATTAGTTCTGGTTTAAGCACTTGGGCTTGAGGCCAGTTATTTTACATTAAGAAGGTTTGTGGTCTGCACTCTTGTGGGAGAAGAGGCTGCACTCTGCCCTTCTGAGCTGGCAATTTCTGGTTAAAGGTTGATAGTGCCTGAATATTTGAACTGTATCTTACTGAAATTGGTACACCTTGTTTGCTGTAGCATAGACTAGATCCAAGCCTGCTGAATCTAGCTTTGTTTATATGCTTGTTGTTTGTTTGCTTGTTATTTCCCTGGAACGCTAATTCCACCTAATACGCAGCTTCTCAGCGCTTCTGTGGATCACTAGTGATATCTGCATTGCTTACTGTACTTATTTCCTTGTTTCACTTGAAAGAAAGTTACTGTTTGTCGTTTTTGCATTTAAGTTACCTGTAACACATTCCACTTAAGTTACCTGGCACATGCTCACTAAAGCAATTATATAAGTCAGCACTAAAAATTAAAAGCACTACACCCTCACTCCCCACTGGCCCTTGTTTTCAATTATAAAGGAATTCCCAATATTATTCTAGCATGTCCAAAGGTCAGTTGCCAATCTCCTCTCCGGTCCAGCTGGTGAATCTGGGAATCTTGAGGCAATGTTACAACTGCCTCATGTACACAGACAACCCTCTCCTCCTCAAAACAAATTCCAACACATGTGAGAGATGCAACCATATAGCCAAACTAGAGGCTAAGCTCTCTCAACTCAGTACTGGCATAACCAGTCAGGAAGAGAAGGAAACCACACTCACTACAATTCCAGTCTCACATAGACCTACCACGACAGCAAACCAAACACATAATCACACAAAAACATACTCGGAGGCTCTAAATAAAGATCTGTCTAAGCAGCAGAGACCTCCAAAGCAGACACCCAAGCAACCACTACCCCAAAACAAAACACATGCAACACATATCTCACAAAGCCAGTGTGCCGAACAGTCACAGCCCTTAAGACTAAACAACACACCTGATACACTTGTAATAGGTGACTCTATCGTCAGGCACACTGACGTCCCGCTCACCAGGCTGAACAAGGAGAGGGTCACGGTGAGAAGCCTGTCGGTCACTAGGATCCGCCACATAACACAAGCACTCAGGTCACTCCAAGGCAAGTACAAATATGACTCAGTCATTGTCCATGCTGGTGTGAATGACCTGAGACGTACCTCCCTGGACTGCATGAAAAGAGACATAGAGGAGCTCTCTGAGCATGTAGCCCATGCTGGTATGACCCTGACCTTGAGTAGCATCTTACCCTCACCAAGAATGATGCCACAATATGAAGACAAGATGATCAATTTCTACAATTGGCTTAAGTACTGGTGTCATTCAAAGGGGATCCAATGTCTGTCAGCTTGGGATGATATGCTCGACAAGCCACGATGCTTCACTAGGGACGGCTTGCACCTGTCACCCCTGGGCTTTCAGATATTGGCAAAGGCTCTTGCTACCCCCATAGTGCCTTTTTTAGGCAAGGCTCAAAAGACAAACCCACCTCCATAGGTATCACAAGGGATAAGAAACTAAGAGTAATGCTACTCAACGCCAGAAGTCTAAACCTCAAGATGCACGCACTCGAAACTCTCCTTAGCATGGAGAACATCGATATCTGTGCAGTAACAGAAACCTGGTTCAGGGCTCCCGCGAGCACCACAGCACTACCAGGTTACACCTCATACCATGCTTTTCTGCCCCAAAACTTGGACCGAACCACAAAAGGAGGGGGAGTATCGATATTCATCAAAGATACCCACACCTCCAGGTTGGTGGCAAAGCACGAAGCATCAGAGACTATCCATGTGCAACTAACAGTGGGTAAAACTGCCTTCCAGTTTATAGCCTGCTACAGACCACCCTCCCAAACCCAGGAACCCCACTCAGCCTTCCTGAGAACACTGGAAAATATGAAGGTCTCTCCAAACACCATTATATTGGGTGACTTCAACTACCCAAACATAGACTGGGAGCATTATTCTAGCTCCAACACCCTAGCCTAAAGGTTCCTAGAATTTATAAACTCAAATGCTATGGAGCAACATTGTTACCACTCCCACAAGAGGGGAAAACATACTGGACCTGATCATCACCAACATGGAGACTCTATGCTCCAGACCAGAAGTGTATCCCTCACTGGTAAGATCAGACCATAAACTAATCTCACTGGATATTCACATCCCGACCCCACCCCCTGCCCAGAAAACCACAGTGAAAAACTTCTCTAAAGCAAATTTCACACTCCTCAAAACCAAGGTGGAATCCTTCAAAGCCCCTGGGCCTGTGGAAAATACGGCCCAGACCGCAGAATCCTTTATAAACGCATTCTATGAACACCTTCAGGAATGCATGGATCATGCGATCCCAAATAAAACCAAGACCCAATCCTCCAAAGGCAGACGTCCTGTCTGGTGGACCCCAGCCATAAACAAACTATACAATAGAAGGAGGAAGCTACTAAATGATAGAGCAAAATCCCAAAAAGGTAAGGCATCACTGATCAGTATTAGCAAAAAACTATGGGCACTCATAAAATTGTCTAAGGCCAGCTACGAGAGAAAAATTGCACAGGACACTAAGGATAATCACAAGGCTTTCTTTAGTTATGTTAGGAACCTGGGTGGTAATACCCAGATATGCTCAGAATTAGTCCAAAATGACAAAAAATACACCGAACCTACAGAAACTGCCAACATCCTAGCTGACAGGCTCAGCGCAAATCCCCCCCCCTTCCCACCAAAAGGGCAAATATCTATCCCAGCAGAGTGCTGCCCCCCCCTGACATCTCAGATGCTCATGTAAGAGCCGCCCTCTCCAAAGCAAAAAACACAGCATCAATGGGACCAGACGGTGTCCCGGGCTGCGTCCTACATGAACTCCAAGAAGAGCTAAACCCAAACATAAAACTACTGTTCAATCTCAGCCTTACTACAGGATATGTGCCCAAAGAGTGGTGTACAGCAACAGTGTTCCCTCTCCATAAAGGTGGTGCCTCAACGGATCCTGGAAACTATCGCCCCATAAGCCTGACTAGCTTGGTCTGCAAAGCTATGGAAAGGATCATCATGGACCTCATAAATAAAGATATTGGGGACCTACAGACACTGGATCCTACCCAGTTCGGCTTTGTTAAGGGCAGATCCTGCCTCTTAAACCTGGTTGATTTCTTTGAAACAGTCACCCAGGCCATTGACGAGGGGAAGGTGGTCCACACAGCCTACCTGGACCTCGCAAAAGCCTTTGATACAATACCCCACTCGGACATTATAGATAAGATCACCAGCTTAAATATAAACCCCTATGTCACTAGATGGATTGCAAACTGGCTTAAGGACAGAACCCACATGGTTAGAATTGCTGGAGCCATGTCAGACTCCAAACCAGTTACAAGTGGTGTCCCACAAGTCTCAGTCCTGGGACCTCTCTTGTTCGGTATATATTTCTCGGAGGTACAGGCCAACACGGAAGGACTGTGGCTGACCAAGTTCACAGATGACTGCAAACTGGGCGCCATAATCGACTCTCCAGCCGACACAAGCATCCTCCAAAAGGGCCTCATAGAAACAGACAACTGGTGCCAGAGCCATGGCCTCAAGCTAAATGCCAAAAGTGTATAGTCATCCCTTTGGCAAAACAAAGTGCCCACAAATTACCACATAGGTGGTAATCCATTAAGTACAGAAGAAGTAATTAGGGACCTGGGGACCCAAGTTGATAGCAATCTCTCATTTGACAACCACGTGGCCAAAGTGGTTAGAAAAACATTTTATATAGCCCACCTAATCATGAAGGGATTCACATCTAGATCAGGGGAGGTCATTGTGCCTCTTTACTCATCCCTCATCAGGCCCATAATTGAGTACAATGCCCCTTTTGGGATGTACCTTACCAGACACCTGCAGCAACTGGAAAGACCCCAAAAGTACCTCACCAAGAGGATCAAAGGGCTTAAACAGATGCCATATGCTGCCCGGTTAAAGAAACTCCAGCTCTACTCAGTGGCATACCGCCTGTCCAACCTGGAATTAATGGACATGCTGCACCTCTGAAAATCCAAATCCCATCGAGCTACGCACTCGAGAGACTTGAACCTTAGCACTGAAATAAATAGGACATGCTGGAGGGACAGATTCATAACCCAGAGGCTCTCTTCACTCTGGAATAAAATCCCAGTCCAGGTTAGGCAGAGTCCCTCATTGACTCTCTTCAAGAGGAATCTTGATGAGTGGATGGGAGATCGTAGGTTTACCCCGGGTATCACTTCTGTGTCACTGTTAGACAGAGGCACAGTATACTAACCTCGAAAAAGGGCAGTGAAAGCCAAACACATTCTGGCTAGGCTTATAAATGCCCTAGGGCAGATAGCCTAGTATGAACATATGAACCTATTAACCAAATACCAAAAATGTAAAACTCTGCCTACCACATGCTGAAATTAACTACCAAAATGTATAGCTCTGCCTACCACATGCTGAAATAAGTCTATAATATATCTGTATATTGTACTGTTAAAGTTAATATTTGACTAATGCATGCTGGATTGTATTGTATTAGTATTGCATGCCGATTGTATTAGATGTAATGAAATCCTAACCTGTACTGTATCTGGAGTTTTTCTCCCTGGGCCTCCACTGAAAAAGGGCCTGTATTCAGTCGGACTATCCCAGTTAACAAAAGTAAAATAAATAAATAAATAAATAAATAATAAATAACTAGCATAGCTGGCAGGTGAAATGTATCAGAATCAGCAATTACACAGGCAGCTGACCAGCCCAGCCCAGAACACCACTATAAATTATGCAAACACCTTCCACTCTGGCTTTTCCCACACTCTACACCACCGGTGTATACAAGTGAGGAACTTTTGACAAACAAAACAACAAAATGATAGGGGCTTCAATAGCTATCATACAACTTGTGGAAGAGGCTGAGGGTGGTGAGGATGTGAATGCCATCGACAAACCCACAGTAAGAAGACAGAGAAGAGTGTACAGACCTAGGGTAACCTACAAGGGGCTACATGAGCTGGAGATAGTGGAGCACTATAGGGTGGACAGGGACCTCCTACAGCAAATTGTTGAGCTGTGCCAGCCACCACTGACAAACAGAACTAACAGAGGGGAACCCATCTCAGTGGATACCAAGGTATATGTAGGCCTAAGAATAATAGCTACAGGTACCTTCCAAAGGCCAGCTAGGGATATGATGGGGATCTCACAGGCATCAGCATCCAGAGTACTCCACCAGTTCCTGGATGCAATGTCAGCACATGTCGGTAAGCACATATATTTCCCCAACACCCATGAGGCATTGGCCAGCAATATGCAACTGTTCCACCAAATAGCAGAATACCCAGAGGTAGTGGGTGCTATAGATTGCACGCACATACACATCAAAGCACCACCCAGTGAGCGGTGTAGGGACTACATCAACCGCAAGGGCTTCCTTTCCATCAACTGCCAGGTCATGTGCGATGCCCAGGGCATAATAATGAATATGTGTGCTGGCTGCCCTGGAAGCTATCACGATTCCCACATCTGGCATCTGATGCAGCTGTACCAGAGATTTGCCAATGGGGACATACCACACAGTCACCTAGTGGGGGATGCTGGATGTGCACTGGAGCTGTGGCTGATGACACCCATCAGAAATGCACACACACCCAGACAAGAACTCCATAAGGAGGCACACGCACAGACCAGAATTATTGCAGAGCATGTGTTTGGGATGAAAAAAAAAAAAAAAAAAAAAAAAAAAACAGTAGAAGGATGCTCCAACTTAGCTTGCTCAGCAAAATACAACTAAAAACAAAAGATAAGCGATGCTCCACACTATAAAACTTGACTAAACAATTTATTTAAGACTATGATAGCGAAAAAACAACAAACAGAAGTACAGAGGACAAGCGCTTTCAGCTACTAAAGCCTTCTTCAGATCCACATTCAAAAACCACTTCAACATAATATAAAGCTTCTATCAGCCAATGACAAATAATATGTAAATATCATGTTTTAGCCTAACCAATAAAGGTGCTTATACAAGCAACTTTATCATCCAATATACTTGATTATTCTAATGAACTTTACCTAACCAATAAAGGTAAAGATGTAAAGATGTAAATCAGACTTCACTTTCCTAAATATAATTGTTTTTAGTTGTATTTTGCTGAGCGAGCTAAGTTGGAGCATCCTTCTACTGTTTTTTGGGTTTTTTGTTGGAAGCTCCATACACACCACGAGATATTATGGAAGCAAGAAAATTTGCATGTGGACTTTTATCTGGTACAAGCAACCTGCTTATACAGTTAGACTTAAAGAAGAATGAGAATCTGAGAATTGAAACAATAGAAAATAATTTTGAATTTGAATCTGTTTTTAAGACTGTAGAAAATGCAGCATTCTGCTTAAAAAGACTTCAATGGCAGCACTTCCATATGGAAGCCTGCCTTCATCATCGAGTTATACCCAGAGGGCTTAGAGTCAGATGTATGCCAACCTATGGAAATACATTTTCCGATCTTCTTGCGAAGTGGCAAGCAATTAACATACAAACCAGCTTTAGTTATATGAGGCTGCTGATAGACGTTTTTGAACCCCAGGAACAAGAAATTAGTTCCTTAATTGAGAACAAGCAGAAAGAATTAGAAAACATGAATCTCTCTGAAGGTGACTTCATGAAATTGGAGAACTTACAAGACAAGCTTTTGGCTTGTGATAACAAGCTGAGAGGTGTTAAGAGCAATAAACTAATAAGATTTTAATGATATAAAAAATGGCCAGCTGTTCAAGTGGCCTAGGAATGTCGTCCAACAAGGAACAACAGGAGAAAAACAAGGATTGATAAGAGAAAAAGACAAAGAGAAAGAAAAGGAAAAAGAAAAAGTAATAGAGAAAATAAATGCTGCCTCTACCACAAACAAGGTAAAATCACCTGGACCTAAAGAACTTTGTGTCAGTGTCCAGGTACATCAAGAAAATGGATCTAATCATTTGAATAAAGTTACTAATGGTAGTGTTTGTCTCTTGGAAGACAATATGATATCCCTTGATTCACCAGGGACTATAGGTGAGGTGGCAATAACATCTAGTCATAAACAAGAAGAAAGACTTTTGGAGGCAATCCCCAAGAAAGGGGCCCCACATGTACCTATTATTGAACAACTTCCTTTTTTAATCATGAACAAGACTCCTTGAACAGGAAGGTCACTGAGCAGAGAAAGGAAGAAAAGGAAAATTGTGCAGCCCAGTCTCTAGTTGTGAATCTATCTAAAGTTCAACTTACAGATTCTCAAACGAGTTTACTTGAAAAAGGCCTTAGCTTTATACCAGCAACTTTAACATCGTTTGATGAGTTTCTTTTAGACCTTAAGTTATTTGGCAGGAACCTGACTTTGAAATATATCTTTGGGAATGATAATAAAATTAAGCAGGATGGCAATGAAACCATCCCAAGGAAACCTAGTACCTTTGTTCCCATTAATCTACCAGTAGTTGCGTCATTTATACAAGTTGTTGAGGAAGAAGTGGCTGAAATAAGGCGGATGCATAAGAGCAAACAGTTCTATAACTTAACTAAGGATGAAAGTCAAGCATTGACAGAATTAAAGGAGAGAAATGATATAGTTATTAAACCTGCAGACAAAGGAGGTGCAGTGGTAGTCATGGATACTGAAGCCTATTCTCTCTCAATGAAGGAAATGTTGAATGATGAAAAGACTTATCGTGACATTAGTAAAAATGAATTGAATTTGATGAAGCAAAGAGTAAGGAATGATTTGTATGATCTTCTGATGAACAGAATTATTGATAAAGAACTTTATGAGCTTTTTGAGGTTGAACATCCTACCATACCTTCAATTAACGGCCTACCAAAGATACATAAGACTTTAACATCACCTCCGTTACGTCCCATTGTAGCAGGCAGAGGATGGCTGACTGAGCCTATTTCGATGTTTGTTGAAAAAGAACTCAAGAAGTTGATTCCCAGAGCCCATACAGTTACTAAGGATACAGGAGATTTTTTGCATCGACTGTATGAAACCATGCATAATATAAATGACTTTGAGTCTATATTATTGGTCACTTTGGATGTCAATAGCCTTTTTACATCTATACCCAATGACTATGGGGTGGAAGCCATCAGGAGTTTTCTTACTGAAGAAAAGATCAACACTAGGCTAATTTGTGTTCTTCTTGATCTAATTCTCAACAATAACATCTTTACATATGAAGGAAGGTACTATTGGCAAGACTGGGGGGTAGCCATAGGCACCCCCTGTGCCAATAGTTATGCGAATCTGGTCCTAGCGCAATGGGAGAGGGGATGGATGAGAGATTCAAAGAATCAATGGAGTCAACATATTATTCTATATAATCGTTTTGTTGACGATATTTTTATTGTTTGGAGAGGTGATGGAAAACAATTAGATAGTTTTGTTTGTTATCTGACAGAGACTACTGATTTTTTAAAGTTTGAATGTAGGTGTTCTTAAGTTAAAATGGATTTCTTGGATGTCAGTATACGACTAGATCAGAAGGAAGGTATCTCTACCAGCCTTTTTCGCAAACAAATGTGGCGGAACCACATGTTACATTATACCAGTATGCACCCTCAACATGTTTTTAATAACATTGTGGAAAATCAGACTATTAGGATTTCTAAACTCTGCACTGATGAAAAGGAGTTTATTGATGAAAGAAATAACTTCCTGATGAATTTTGAACAGAGAGGATATCCAAGTAAGAGGGTTAATTCAAATGCAGCGGAAGCCATTGGTTTGAGACATAATAAAGGAAGACCTCTGTATTCAACTAGAAAGGCAGGAAAGGAGATCTATCCTGCCAATATAAAAGATATGAATTATATGAGAATTGGCTTGACCTTTGGTTCTGATCATAACACCATATGCCACGTGATTAAGAAGTACTGGCCGGTTCTGACTGCTGATACTACGATAAAAGGTATAGTAGGGTCATGTCCAACCTTCCAATTCAAAAATAAGAAAAATTTGAAAAGACTACTATGCTATAATGAAGGTCCTTATCCTGGTAGAAAGATGAAAAAAAAGAGTTCCATAGGAACCAAAAAATGTGGGTTTTGCAGAACTTGCTGTGTAATGAATTGTACTAAATCATTTACACACCCCAATACAGGGAATGTATTTTATTTTTCTGGTAGTGCTGTGATAGTAGAAATGTGATTTATATCGCTACCTGTACAGTTTGTACTGCTTTTTATGTGGGCAAAACCAACATGAAAATGAAAGAAAGAATTTCCAAACATCTATCAGATATAAGGACCAAGAAAGAAACCAATGCACTATTTGCCCATATAAAAAGGAATGAAGGTCATAATTTTCTTTTCATGATTATATCCCAGCTAAAACCTAATGAAAGAGAAGGTGATTTAGTTAATCTGACTGAACGTGAGGAATCCAAGTGGATTATGAGACTGCGGGCCGACCACCCTCCAGGATTGAATGGAAGTGTACCGATCAAGCCATTTTTAAAGAATAGAAAAATTGTTCAGTTTACCTCTTAGCCCAGCTAGTATAAATATGGTTTATAGTTTTTTAGTTATATAGTTTATATTCTGCTCATTATATCTTCCATTATATTATTATCATGTTTTAGTGTCTATGGATGAACTATGAAATGGGAACTAAATATAGGCTTTGACTTTAGAATGAAGATTAGGACTTATGCTTTTATCAGCTACTGAAATAATTCATAAGAAGCCACCTTTATGCCTCTATTGGTTTTGTCAGTTTTTTTCATCAAGGAGTTCTTATGTCTTCAGTATTTAATTTTTAATAATTGCTAAGCCTGATATTGCTCTATTATGTGTTATGTTTTTATTAAGTGATATAAGATTATTCTATATTAGCACGTTTTCATTTAATTTGCCTGAAACTATTTATTTATTGACAAAATTCAAAGTGGCTTAGTGGTAGAATTCTTTCCTGCCATGCGGGAGATTTGGGTTTGATTCCTGGTCATTGCATTAATTTTAAGCATTTAAGCTAGAGACTGCTTTATCAAATGTGTGTAAGATTATTTTATACCAGTGCTCTTTCATTTAATTTGTTTGAAATTATTTATTTATTTATATAATTCAAAATGGTTTAGTGGTAGAATTTATGCCTACCACGTGAGAGGTTCGGGTTCGATTCCCGGCCAATGCATTAATTTTAAGTATTTAGATCTTAGCAAATGTAAGGCTTGCTTATGTTTTAATATATGCTTTTAAGGGTGCATTTTTATTAAGTGAATTTTGCATATTATAGGTATTTTAACTACCAAAGTATTAGAAAATGATATTGGCAAGTAGTTTCTTATATAAATGTGATGTGAACTATCGATCCATATAGAAGAGACGTTTGATTTATATTTTTACTTCTATTGGCTAGCTTAAGCCAATGATATTTAGGAAAGTGAAGTCTGATTTACATCTTTACCTTTATTGGTTAGGTAAAGTTCATTAGAATAATCAAGTACGTTGGATGATAAAGTGGCTTGTATAAGCACCTTTATTGCTTAGGCTAAAACATGATATTTACATATTATTTGTCATTGGCTGATAGAAGCTTTATATTATGTTGAAGTGGTTTTTGAATGTGGATCTGAAGAAGGCTTTAGTAGCTGAAAGCGCTTGTCGTCTGTACTTCTATTTGCTCTTTTGTCGCTATCATAGTCTTAAATAAATTGTTTAGTCAAGTTTTATGGTGTGGAGCATCGCTTATCTTTTGGGGTTTTTTTTGTTTTTTTGTTTTTTTTATATGTTTGGGATGCTCAAGTCATGGTTCTGGTGCCCAGACACATCTGGTAGAGCCTTGCAGTACTCACCAGCTACATGTTCCCAAATTGTAATCATATGTGCCATGCTACACATTATGATCCTGCAAAAACAGCTGCATCAGGAACAGCACAGGTAAGAGACATATAGCCCCTTACTATTGCCAAGGCATGCACAGAGAGAACAAGCTGAGCCTGCCCCAGTAGGCAGAATGAGGCATGCCTAGTATTCCCTGGCCTTGGCAAAGAGGCAATGCATAGCACATACACTGACACAGGAGGGACCCAGGGAATAATACTGCTCTCTGACTCTTACATGCAGTAAAAGGGATGCCAAACATGACACTACCTGTGTTCAGCCTTGTGTAGGGAGTGTACTATGTGCATCTGACATAGGCAGCCCTGCAGCACCACCCTCAATACTGGGACACCAACAAGGTAAGTGACTCACACATGCTAGTCAGTGGGGTTCACATACCCAACAACAGTCACAGCCAGCAGGGCAGGTGTAGACAAACACAAGCAAAGGCTGTGCTATGGCCTTTGAATGATGCCTATGGGTAACCCCCCAGGCCTACACAGACAGACTTCAGCAGGTCAGGCAGTGGGATGTTAGTTCTGAAGGGTAGGAAGTCAGAAACTAATATGTAGGTAAATCAAAGCTAAGATCTGTAGTACACTGGTATGCCTTTAGTCAGAATGATAGGTTAGAATACAGAATAGAATGGAGTACTGACATACCAGTACAGTCATAGCAAATGTGTACAATTGTCAGGTGTCCCCCCCCCATCCTATGTAGAAATGTAGTAACAGTCAGGTGTGCCCCCCCAATCCTGTGTAGATATGTAGAAATAGTCAGGTGTGCCCCTCCCCAATCCTGTGTAGGAATTCAGATAGAGTCAGGTGTGCTCCCCCAACCCTACTTAATTATGTAGTAACAGTCTGGTGTGCCTTCCCAATATGATGTACACACGTCGTAACAGTCAGGTGTACCCCCCCCCACAACCCTATGTAGAAATGTAGTAACATGTATGTGTAGGTCTAATACCAGTGGAGCACAGATGCACAGAGGTGGCCAAGGTAGCAGGATTGGTTGTCGCATCTCCACAATATGCAGGTATGTATGTCTTAGGTTGGTGTGTGTCCCATATCGTGTGAGAGTGGTCTGTATGTATGCATGTTGAGGTAAGCCTGGTGGCCATTGCCCACTACCGCTGATGACAGGGACACGTCCTCACAACTGCAGTGCCATACACAATACCCATCAGTATAATACAAATTAGCAGCAAGCCATTGCAAATGTATGGTGGTAATATGTGTCACCATCTGAAAGACTGACATGGCATGGCTGTTGGTCTAGATATACAAGCAGTACACAGGGGAAAGTACCCCAGAAATGCAGTATATATTGTGTCACTGTGAAATGGATACACCTTTGGAAAAGTGCATACAGGTATGCATCACATTATTTGGTCCTGTAATAGGGGATACTGGTGTTGTCTACCCAAACACTCACAGATCACAAAGGAGGTAGGACTGATATATTGGGAAACAGCTGATGTACCTGCACATGCAAGCATAACAGGAATGCTCAATGCATATCTGTGTGTCAGATTCAAGTAGTGTCCATTGCACACATGCACCCAGCTCATACAAAGACCACCCACAGGCACCTCTCTGGTCATATCCCCTGCTGTGGGGAATGGGTACAGTAAGACCCCACTTGTATATGGCAATAGCAGAAGACTAAAGCATGCAGTGCAGGAGTCCCATGCAGGTGTGCCCCTAGATGTAGGTAGCACCCTGCCAGCATCCACACCATCTGAGCAAGACTGTTAGGAGGTATTGGCATGAACACCTATCACACCTACCCTGTCACCCCAGGGGAATATACTGTATGGTGGTCTGGGACTGTAGGACTGGCAGAATGCAATGATCTGCCACATCTGACATGCAGCAACACCTAATGCTCCACAGACATCTGCCAAAGGCCTGTGTCTCACACGTACTGCCAATGCATGTTATGTCATGGACACCCAAATAACAACATAACACTCTCCACATAAGCCATATGCAAGACCATGTGGACAAACCACAGTAACATCTCCAACATGTCCCACTGCATGAACTGTTGACCAATACTAACACACACCTGTGATGGGGCAATACCCTAAGGGAAAGTATCATAGAATGTATGCATAATGTATGGAAGAGGTTAGAATAACAGAGGCGGGGTGGGAGCATGGGCAGCATGGAATGTGCAGCGTCCGACACCAAGCTGTGTGCAAACACTATCCCTGGCTGCAAAAACATACATGGGTGGCTACACACCTGCCCGTACACCACAATAGGGTAAATGTCCTGACCCATGGCCTCTGCCCCTGGCTGATCTGTGCAAATCTGTACAGCAGTGAGGCATTGCCACAGCAAGATATGCCCATACTGTCATGCTGATGGGCATACAAGTATGGGATCATCTGCCAATACTTTATCAAGGTGCTGAACTGGATACACAAACCCAGTACCAAGTGTCTGCAGCTCCCCGTCCAGAATGGCATAACTTGCCATGAATACGTAAGTGTCTGCTCACAATACTGGATATAGCCTAAGTCACCCTTGTCCCCCAAGACATCACTGAGAGCAAGAATTTCCACCTGACAGTACATGAGGACAGAAAACATCACTGTGTATAACAGTATACGTCTGAATATCTCTGCTAACAGCAGTACCATGCAGCTGAAGCAGCACAGACATAAACACCTACAGTACACACTATCCCCTGCACAGTTTGTCCCCATATTGCCAAATGATCGACAGCTAGCCTGCAGAAACAGTATGCTACCTGTAGGTGTACAACACAAAGATCTGCACTGCAGTACAGACTACCTGGACTCGATCCACACATTCAATACAGACGGGCATACTGGGCATGCTCACACACTTAAACACATGAAGGCCATGTCTGCAAACACCAGTGGACCAGATATATCTGGCAGCCGCAGATGTTAGTGCAGACACTCCTCAGTATTCACCACTCATGCTTTGCACACACAGTGGATAGGAATACAGACATATATCTAAGGACAACACACTATAATAAGCCAAAAGTAAACGAACATAGATGTGTGGAAGATGGTGACTGTGACAAGGAGCCATCCAGGCCTGTCCCACCCAGCACACAGCCAAAGGGCCACAACCACATGAGATTCAGATGTCACTCACTGTAGATACTAGCCATTGGTATCTGTCAGCATTACAAACTATGTGGTGCAAGTGCTAGCTGTGCAATATAACTGTACAAGGAAGTATTCTTCTAGCAGCTGTATACATGTACCCCTGAAATATGAACCTGCGTGTACCCGCATGTGGTGTGTCAACCTCTATATGAATGGCTTATGGTCCATGCACACACAATGCCCTCCCCATATCCCTACTATGACAAGCCTGCTGAGGTCATCTTTGGGAAAGTTGTAGCCCACTAATCTCCATGACACGTCCTATAACTGCATACTGCTGTAGTGTGAAAAACTAGTTAGGTAGGCGTTTCAATCCCAGACATAGCAACTGTATGTGTATGTGTGTGTGTGTGTGTGTGTGTGTGTGTGTGTGTGTGTGTGTGTGTGTGTGTGTGTGTGTGTGTGTGTGTCTGTCTGTGTAGAGAGCAATGCCTTTTAGGCTACTCACACTCCCTATAATTCAAATGTCCTACTTTGGCAAGGCTGCTGATGTCATCCACCTTGAAATACACCTCTGGGAAGGTTATAGCCCAATAATCTCTGTAGTGCGTCCCATGATTGCGTACTGCTGTAGTGTGATAAAATAGTTAGATAGGAGTTCAAATCCCAGAGTTGGCAAGTGTGTGTGTATGTCACCATCTGTGTAGAGAGTAATTCTTTTTAGGCCAGTCACACTCACTACAATTCAATTGCCCTACTCTGTCAAGGCTGCTGATGTCATACACTGTGAAATACACCTTTTGGAAAGGTGTAGCCAAGTAATCTACATGGCACATCCTATAACTGCATTCTGCTGTCGTGTAATGGACTAGTTAGGTAGGCATTCTAATCCCAGACATGGCAACTGTGTGTGTCTCTCTGTGTAAGGAGCAATGCATTTGAGCCTAGCCACACTCACTACAATTCAAATGCCCTACTTTGGCAATCCTGCTGATGTCATTCATTGTGAAATACACCTTTGGGGAAGGGGTACTCCAGTAATCCCTGTGGTGTGTCCTATAACTGCTTCATTCTGTAGTGTGATATAAAATTCTGGTAGGGTTCTTTTCCCACACATGTCGGTTGTGGGTGTTTTGTGTGTGCTTCAATGTCTGTGTAGGGAGCAATGCATTTTAGCCTAGCCACACTCACTACAATTCAAATGCCCTACTTTGGCAATCCTGCTGACATCATTCATTGTGAAATACACCTTTGGGGAAGGAGTACTTCAGTAATCCCTGTGGTGCTTCCTATCGCAGCTTCATGCTGTAGTGTGATATAGAACTCTGGTAGGGGTTCTATTCCCACAGGTCGGTTGTGGATGTTTTGTGTGTGTTTCAATGTCTGTGTAGGGAGCAATTCATTTTAGCCTAGCTACACTCACTACAATTTGAACGCCCTACTTTGGCAATCCTGCTGATGTCATTCATTGTGAAATACACCTTTCAGGAAAGAGTACTCCAGTAATCTCCATGGCACGTTCTATAACTGAGTAGTACTGTAGTGTAATAAACTAGTTAGGTAGGAGCTCTAATCCCAGACATGATAGGTGTGTGTGTGTGTGTGTGTGTGTGTGTGTGTGTGTGTGTGTGTGTGTGTGTGTGTGTGTGTGTGTGTGTGAGTGTGTGTGTCTGTGTGTGTGTGTGTGTGTGTGTGTGTGTGTGTGTGTGTGTGTGTGTGTGTGTGTGTGTGTGTGTGTGTGTGTCTGTGTTTGTAACTTGTATCCTGTGTGGAGGTGGTTGTGAGTGTGTAACAACTGGGCTCAATGTGGAGTGGGTTTTGCAAACTTCTTATATGGTGGCCCTAGTATATATCACAGTGTCCACCATACAGGGATAACAGATATGAAATAGCTGAGAGGCAGGGGTGCAAATCCATACCCCTACATGTGACATCAAGGCCAGGCAAAGTTAGCAACCCTAGTATTACCCAGAGAACACTCTCAAACCATGTCTCATACACACACACTTGCCTAGGCAACAGCTGCTATGTTGGTAGCTGCATATTTCCCACTGATAGTAACCATGGTGTGAGTGCAGTGGGCTACAGAGGGCATGGCACCCTGTCCAATAGACACGTACATGAAACAGTGCACCTTCCCCATGTTCCCCAATGGACACCTGCAACACCTGTGGTGCCATCAAATTTGACCCAAAAAGGACATACCATGCCTGAAAACATGCCCTGTATGGACAGATGCCACTGACATCAGGGAATGCTGGTATCATGCTATCAGTATAGGTGCAGGGTAAACCTGCTGTCCATTACCAGTTCCTGCCACATGAGGCCAGGACTGGTGCATCTGATAATAATCTGTGTACACAACATGGGCCAGACACCCCAGGTACAGTTCCACATGTCACTGCACATGCATGTGGGAGGTGTGCACATCCCAGACACTGTCCATGTCATGGACTAAGGAACACATTCATGAGAAGCAATGCACAGTATTGGCCACACACAATAGTCACCCAGGTGACTGGATGGTGAATACAATAACCACCTGTGTGGGCAAATCCAGAAAGTACACCTCTGAGCCACAATACAGACCATTGTCATGTGGGCTGATGCCAAGGTATGCCCATCACCTAGCCTTGTATAGCCGTCTTGCACAGTCGACCACAACACACCCGTGAAGCAATGTACCCATGCATGTCAGTACTGGCACCCTGTGTGTGTGTGTGTGTGTGTGTGTGTGTGTGTGTGTGTGTGTGTGTCTGTCTGTCTGTGTAGAGAGCAATGCCTTTTAGGCTACTCACACTCCCTATAATTCAAATGTCCTACTTTGGCAAGGCTGCTGATGTCATCCACCTTGAAATACACCTCTGGGAAGGTTATAGCCCAATAATCTCTGTAGTGCGTCCCATGATTGCGTACTGCTGTAGTGTGATAAAATAGTTAGATAGGAGTTCAAATCCCAGAGTTGGCAAGTGTGTGTGTATGTCACCATCTGTGTAGAGAGTAATTCTTTTTAGGCCAGTCACACTCACTACAATTCAATTGCCCTACTCTGTCAAGGCTGCTGATGTCATACACTGTGAAATACACCTTTTGGAAAGGTGTAGCCAAGTAATCTACATGGCACATCCTATAACTGCATTCTGCTGTCGTGTAATGGACTAGTTAGGTAGGCATTCTAATCCCAGACATGGCAACTGTGTGTGTCTCTCTGTGTAAGGAGCAATGCATTTGAGCCTAGCCACACTCACTACAATTCAAATGCCCTACTTTGGCAATCCTGCTGATGTCATTCATTGTGAAATACACCTTTGGGGAAGGGGTACTCCAGTAATCCCTGTGGTGTGTCCTATAACTGCTTCATTCTGTAGTGTGATATAAAATTCTGGTAGGGTTCTTTTCCCACACATGTCGGTTGTGGGTGTTTTGTGTGTGCTTCAATGTCTGTGTAGGGAGCAATGCATTTTAGCCTAGCCACACTCACTACAATTCAAATGCCCTACTTTGGCAATCCTGCTGACATCATTCATTGTGAAATACACCTTTGGGGAAGGAGTACTTCAGTAATCCCTGTGGTGCTTCCTATCGCAGCTTCATGCTGTAGTGTGATATAGAACTCTGGTAGGGGTTCTATTCCCACACAGGTCGGTTGTGGATGTTTTGTGTGTGTTTCAATGTCTGTGTAGGGAGCAATTCATTTTAGCCTAGCTACACTCACTACAATTTGAACGCCCTACTTTGGCAATCCTGCTGATGTCATTCATTGTGAAATACACCTTTCAGGAAAGAGTACTCCAGTAATCTCCATGGCACGTTCTATAACTGAGTAGTACTGTAGTGTAATAAACTAGTTAGGTAGGAGCTCTAATCCCAGACATGATAGGTGTGTGTGTGTGTGTGTGTGTGTGTGTGTGTGTGTGTGTGTGTGTGTGTGTGTGTGTGTGTGTGTGTGAGTGTGTGTGTGTGTCTGTGTGTGTGTGTCTGTGTGTGTGTGTGTGTGTGTGTGTGTGTGTGTGTGTGTGTGTGTGTGTGTGTCTGTGTTTGTAACTTGTATCCTGTGTGGAGGTGGTTGTGAGTGTGTAACAACTGGGCTCAATGTGGAGTGGGTTTTGCAAACTTCTTATATGGTGGCCCTAGTATATATCACAGTGTCCACCATACAGGGATAACAGATATGAAATAGCTGAGAGGCAGGGGTGCAAATCCATACCCCTACATGTGACATCAAGGCCAGGCAAAGTTAGCAACCCTAGTATTACCCAGAGAACACTCTCAAACCATATCTCATACACACACACTTGCCTAGGCAACAGCTGCTATGTTGGTAGCTGCATATTTCCCACTGATAGTAACCATGGTGTGAGTGCAGTGGGCTACAGAGGGCATGGCACCCTGTCCAATAGACACGTACATGAAACAGTGCACCTTCCCCATGTTCCCCAATGGACACCTGCAACACCTGTGGTGCCATCAAATTTGACCCAAAAAGGACATACCATGCCTGAAAACATGCCCTGTATGGACAGATGCCACTGACATCAGGGAATGCTGGTATCATGCTATCAGTATAGGTGCAGGGTAAACCTGCTGTCCATTACCAGTTCCTGCCACATGAGGCCAGGACTGGTGCATCTGATAATAATCTGTGTACACAACATGGGCCAGACACCCCAGGTACAGTTCCACATGTCACTGCACATGCATGTGGGAGGTGTGCACATCCCAGACACTGTCCATGTCATGGACTAAGGAACACATTCATGAGAAGCAATGCACAGTATTGGCCACACACAATAGTCACCCAGGTGACTGGATGGTGAATACAATAACCACCTGTGTGGGCAAATCCAGAAAGTACACCTCTGAGCCACAATACAGACCATTGTCATGTGGGCTGATGCCAAGGTATGCCCATCACCTAGCCTTGTATAGCCGTCTTGCACAGTCGACCACAACACACCCGTGAAGCAATGTACCCATGCATGTCAGTACTGGCACCCTGTGTGTGTGTGTGTTTGTGTGTGTGTGTATTGTATGATGCATATGATCACATTCACACTAGCTACAACCCCCACTGGCATACTGAAGCATGCTGTCCAATGTCAGACATCTCTACATATCCTTTGTCCATATAACCTCTGTATGACGCCTGTGGCGCATGTAATACCTGCACAGTAATGTGTTGTGGCAATCCTACTAGTGATGAGTTGTATTCCTGACCCTGCCATATGTGTCAATGTGTGTGCATCCCTGTGAGAGTGTGGCTGTGTTGATACTAGCACCTGTCCATGCAGACAGGATGTGTACCACACCTACCGTATAGCTACCATATCCCTGTTGCAGATGCCACTCACCATCACATATATCTTTTGAGGGATACTCAACATGTAACCTATGTGATGCATCCGATAACTGCATAGAAATGTGAGAGCACTACATAGTTGTCAGGAGTTTGATGCACTGTGCTAGTAGGTGTGTGACACAAACATGCTTAAGTTTTACTCTTCTACCCCTCCCTGACTTTACTTTGCCTCTGTCTGCCTCACTCACTCCCTCTCTGGTTGGTGACCTACACCTGCTTTGCTTAGGTAGCAGCATGTGTATTTTAATTGATGTTCATGATCAGCTGATATGGCCTCTGCACAAATTGCAGCCCTCCTCTAGCTGACTGCATGTGGAACATCTATGGTAACATTCCCATTACCAGTTACATGGAAACACACTCCAATATCTAGGAACATCATGTTGGTGTTGGGCCTTTTCATTCACTGTGATCAGGAACTCGTTCTGTTGTTTGGCAAACAGCATCTCAGATGGATTGGGGATTTACCTCTAACAACATATGCTGTGGAAACAGGGCAACACACAGGAGGGGGATGTACCTGACCTGACTACAGACTGTAAGTGCAGCTATACTCCATTTGGAGTAATGTTGCTTTAACAGGGTGTGCGTGGATATGGCTGTCCTACATGTTTTAATAACTGCCATGTCAGTGCTATGTTTATGAGGGAACCCCATCTGTAGGGTCATCTGCAGACTGGGCAGTGTGTGGTGCCTTGTGTTTCATGTGTTATCCACAGAGCACCTGTCGTGGACTGCAGAAGGTAGTGTGAGGATTGCAGTCTGTAGATGGTGACAGCCATGAAAGTTACTGACTTCATATCCCTCATGGGACATATGTTGCAACAAACCTTGTTACAACAGCAAATGTATGAGGTTATCACAACAACATGTCAATACTGGCCCTGTGTATGTGCCTCCAGACAAAACTCTGTCAACTTTTGTATACATGTCATGCATTAAGAGGTGCATATATGCTGTACACCATAATTAGTGACATCATAACTGATAACAAGCCAGTGAGATATCAGATTGCTACACATGTTATGTATAGTAGGGGTTATATCTGATGACATCACCTGGGCATCTGTGGTTGTGTGTACAGTACTGAGGTCTGTGTACATAAGATGAATGTTGACAGTGTGTGTATTGATAATATGTAATTTGGCCTTTGTACAGACTGTGGTAGATGTCATTGTTCTTGGTCCTGTTCTATCTGCTGTTACATGCTGCTCCACTGAATGTTACCCTATCGGCTTACATTTTTGTAGCGCCATACACACACATGTCCCATACCACAAACAGGCTTCGGACAACACTGTGTAGTGGCCCAGTATATGTAGCGTTAGTGTGTGAGTGGCACATATAAGGATGGTGTTGAACAAACAGTCCATATACTGTAATATAATGCTAGCTTACCATACTTGGTTGTGGCTGTGTTCATATTGGCTGTGGTTATGCACTTTCACAGTGATGTATTGTACTCTGTGCTGTGACATGCCTGTAGAGCCTGCTATACATGCAGGTACATGTGCATTCCCCCATAGGAAATGTAGGCCAGTATTGAACCAGTCTGCCTGTAGCCTGCACAGTCCTTTGTTATATGCCTAGCAGCCTAGTGTATATACCTAGTGAGATGTCATGTCCAGATACTTGCCAGATGTACCACTGCTGGTCCTCCCTTAACAGTCATGTATGTCATAAAGAGCAGTGGAATGCTGTACAGATGTATGTCAATATCTAGTGGGTAGTATGTGGCCATGGCACCTCTGTACCAGTGGTCATTATGTGTCAGGTCAGAAGGGGGTGTGTGAATACATAACCTATGGGGGCAAATGTATAACAGTCATTACGTGTTATACCCATCTACATGGCTGTCAACAACCACATTGTCAGGCTTGGTCCACATGTCTTGCACTAAGGGGTTCTGTGTACAACTCTGGACTGTCCGGAGTGTGTCAGAATGTCCACATATATTAGCCAATATCTCTGCTGTAGTCCACAAGAGCATTATGTGCTAGCAGTGGTACTGTACTATGATGTCCTTAGGATGCCTGTCAGTAGCCAATGGCACACATTTTAAAAGCAAATGTGAGCTCCCACACACACCATGTCTGTGAAGACAATCCCTATTACAGTAGCAATAGTCTACAAATATACCTGCTATACATACCTGCCATCCCCTTGCACTACGGAGTTGGGACTATAGTGGCTGAGGTAGGGCTACACTCCATGATCAGGACATATGATGAAAATATATGTATATATAATTATCCAGATATCTATATAGATATACACACATATACATATCGACATATATAAATGTATATGTATATGTACATATATCTATCTATATATATATATATATATATATATATATATATATATATATATATATATATATATATACATATAAACACCCAGATATATACATATACAGAGCAATATATGTCTACACATATACAGATTGGCTGTGAGTATATCATACTGCCATTTCTGCCAGCCATCCACTGCTGTTGTATCCCCCTAACATACGGTGGGGTTGGGGCCATATATGTGTTAGCTTCACCTACACAATACATTTGTACCCTTATGCACTCCAGAGGCCAGTGTATGTAACAGTGGTATATGGCCCTGTATTATTGAGTCTAGGGGGGATGCACCATAAATAACATAGGTTGTTACAACATGTGGGGGTATCAGGGGTGAGCTGCCTTAAGGTATCTGGGTGTACATTGCCATACAATTCACCTATATTTAAATTAATTACATAAACTGAGTTAATGCAGGCCTTCTGCCTCCTGCCATACAGACTGCTCTGTTTGTCAGTGTGCTTGTGATGGTGTCAGTTATGCCTTGTTATGTAACAGTTACATCCTATTGTGTCAGCTGAGGTCTTTACCACCTAGTGATTGTGTACAGAGAGTAGATAGAAGCTGCTGAACTATACACCTGCATCACCTACTGTTAATTGTTTGGTATCCTGTGGCCCAGTCTGTCTTTACTATTGTACTATTTGAAGGGCTCGGCTTGCACACCAACGTTTTAAACCTTTCCAGACTACTGTATTAGTATAACTGTTTCACAGTTGCATTACTCTGTTTATATGGATTTCACTGTCTGAACAGCTATATGACATGGCATATACAACTGTAATAGTACACAAATAAAGGTTTTCCATTTATGCAAACCTGTGAATGGTGTTATATCCTATGACCTCTCTGTGGGTATATGTTGCAGGCAACGATTGTCATTTGTATGGGTGGCTCATACAGTGTCCAGTTGTTAAGGTGTTACCTGTAGGAATAGTGGCTGTTCCATATTGTGTGCACCTTCTACATATGTATCTTACTATACATATCTCTGCATTTGTATGTGTAGTCACATATCTATCTGTATATATATATATATATATATATATATATATATATATATATATATATATATATATATATATATATATATATATATATATATATATATATATATATATATATATATATTTGTATCTGCATATATGTGTCTGTGTATAGGTATCCTAGAGATGTTGGTAGCTTCCACACTGTACATTACTTATGGGAGCCAGACTGTACTGCATGATATGTTACCAATACCAGCCTGAAATCATACAGGTGAGATGGAGTACTGTTAACATCTTGTGCCCATATTGTGTCAGGTCCTGGTTATGGGATCTGCAACACTTGGTAGTGTATTGCAGGGCAGACGTGTTTGGCTATGAGGGGGTGGTATACCTTTTCGTACAAGACGTATATTATTTGGGGCCTCTCAACCCCATTAACAGTGCATGTGAATATATTTGCTTTTGTTATTTTCCCATTGTTATCTACAGATCTGCTTACATCAATATAACTATGTCCGTATATACCTACACACACACACACACACACACACACACACACACATATATATATATATATATATATATATATATATATATATATACTTACATATATATATATAACTTGCTGTATATATTTAGTAGACATATATATCTATAGATGTAGGCATTTGTATGTATATATGTTTATATATATATATATATATATATATATATATATATATATATATATACCGCGGTGGTGGTGCTGCGGTAGCGTTGTCGCTTCACAGTAAGATGCTGTCTGGTACGATTCTCAGCTAGCGCGTCTTCTGTGTGGAGACATGCGTGAATGGGTGTACCTTCGTTTAAGGTTGTGCGTCAGGGCTGGTAACTCGGCATGTAAAAATCAACTACCAATCATTAGTGGACCGGAGTTCTGCTGCGGTGACCCCTAACTGGGAAAAGCCAAAAGACACAAACAAATATATGTGTGTGTATATATATATCTATATATATATATATATATATATATATATATATATATATATATATATACACACACACACACACACACATATAGATATGTTGTATCTGTCTAGATATTAATATATTTGCACACACACATACATCTACATGTTGGAATACATTCTCTGTACTGTTGAATAACTGGGCTGGATGATATGTTTCTGAATACATCATGTTTATGAATACCTGCTATGGCTGAGTGGTAAATCACTTTGTCTATGGTGTGCAGGGTCCTGGGTTTGAGCCTTGCAGAGGCTGTTTTTTTTTTGTTGCTGGGCAGAACAAGGGCCATTGGATACAGAGTGATTAAGGCACTTTTGAGCAGTTGTCAGCAGGTTTGTGTGAAGGTAAGCACTGTTAACTTCTGGTTACAGTTTCTTATAGTCAGTTAGCTTCTAATTTGCTTAGCCACTGTAGGCATTGTTTACCTCCATGCAAACAGGGTTATACCCACTTATTGCTGCTTAAAAGTGCTTACTCCTGCTTACCCCTGCGCTAATTTCTTTAAAAGAAAAGAAAAAGGGGTTGATAGGAAAGTGGTGAAAAAAGGGGTGCAAAAAGGGAAAGACAGTAGGGAAAATAGCCAGGGATGTGCAGGAAGGGTATAGGGAAGGTCCATAGTTGCCCATTGCTTCTACAGCAACAGCTGTGCATCTACACTGAATTTGGAAGTTGATTTGGACACTCAAACTCCTGGGAGGGGTGAGGACAACAATAATAAGTTGTGATGACAATTAGGCCAGATTGCATGTGTCCAGTGGACATGTGTGTGAAATGGACAGCTATGTATAGGGCGAGATATTTTTGGGGGAACAGATTGCCTTTTTTTTTGTTAGGTGAGACTGGAATGTTGGGGAGGGGTAGTAGGTGTATTTGGAGAGGTAGGATGGGTAGATTAATAGACAAGACAAACAAGACGCATACAGGGGTTGTATATGACACATGTGGGGGGTAAACACCTTGATGGTGAGTGGTGTTGGGAAATCGGACGCCCGTGATCCCCCTAGTGGAAACAGTGGACTAAGGTCCCCACCCATGGGCAGTCACCACTGCACATTCACAGCCCCAATGGTGCTGTGCTGGGGGCTGAGTCACAGAGCCAGACTGATGCTCTAGTTGTGACACGTAGCCCTCGAGCTGGCAGAGAAGATCACCAAGCTGCTGGTTGAGCTCTCTACACACCACAATCCCGACCAGGTGACGGGTGACAGGTACCTGTCAATGCCCGCTCTCGGTGGGGCGAGCCCCATCCCCTGAGGTGGATCCACCCGAAGGTGGTGCAGGACCAACAGACAAGGAGGTCCTGGGTTGGGCCTCAGACATGCTGGTGACTGGTGCCACAGCCAGCTGAGGTGGGATAGGTGGGTCCGCTGGGACCGGCCTTCCCAAACATGCTATTGTGCTTAGATTTCATCATCATATGTGGGTTAGTAATAGTCAACACATTCCAGGGATAGGTATAACAGCATGCGTAGATATTCCCATTAACCCAGACACCAGATATGGAACAGTTGCATAGCAAACAGAACACATGCATATATAAAACCAAAGTGGTAATAAGAACAGCATGCAGGTACATTGATGGCACCATGCCACCAATGTTGGAATAATTCAATATACCACATGCATAGGAACAATTAAAATATTTATTAAACAATTGGACATTATCAGAACATAGGTGTCATTACATACCAGTTGGGGTGAGTATGTTTATTATTGTTGGAGATATGGTGGGGGGGGGGGTGAGAAATATGTCAATTAACAACTAGTATATTTCTGTAGTCCACATTACTTTCCTAGTCAATGCTGTTATCAGTACCTTACAAGTCTTAATACACTACCCTATAGCCTTAGTTTGGACAGTGATATGGCTGTCATCATCATTAGACATGAACTGGCTTTACCTGCAGTATACAACTCTTATCTGGTATGCCTGTGGAGGGAATGTTTGCTAACACTAACTAACTGTTTCTACACATACACCCAGATTCAGGGTTGATGTTGTGCACATAGCTATCCAACTCTTTCTGCAGAAACTCTGGCCATGTGTTGACCACATGCAGGTGTGCCGGGACATATCTAGAATATTGCCCTCTTCAATCTTTAGTGACCTGACACACACATATACATGCTTTCCTACACAGTTATATTATGTAGCACAGTGTGGGTGACAGTGATCAGTGATACTTTATTATTCAGAGAAATTGCAACACTCACAATTCCTTACAATACCAGAGTGAACAGTACCAGTACAGGTTATAATGGTCTTTATTTCTCAGCACAGTGTTTGTATCCAATGTACCTGTGGGAGCAATGTTTGTTAACACTACCTGACTGTTGCCACATAAACTTTCAGATTACACATAAGTATTATGCACATATATCTCACTCTGTTACTGTACACACTCTGGTCAGAGCTTGTCAACATGGGGGGTGTAGATAGGACATACTTGGCATATTACTCTCCTAACAGTTTCAGGAGTTGCTACAATGACAGGTTTGTTTTCATAGATGTTTGTCAATCACTTGTATTCCCTGTCTGCTGGCTAAACATCTGGGATCATCCCACAGACTTACCAGGGGAACAGGCAGCAGATATGGGCCCATATACTGGACATTCTGGCCTCATCTGTACAGTTGTGGGGTATGATTCTGTATGCAGCCTACATCCACTCCCAGGATTCAGACCATGGCTGTGAATGCTACAACTTAAACACTGCCCATCACAGTTGTGTCTGCTATATAGATATTGCTGTATATCTCCCATCTGCTTTCTGTCTTATTAATCCCCTGTGCTTTTGCATTCTGACCTTGTATTACAACACTCTTATACAGATCTCCTAGACATTAATATTTTGTAGGACAGTGTGGGTGACAGTGATGTATAATACCTCATTATTCAGAGCAACTGCATCGGTCGCAATGCCTTGCCATATCAATGTAAATAGTACCAGTACAGGGTATCATTCTTGTATTTCTGGGCACAGTGTTGGTATCTGGAAAACCTGTGGGAGAAATGTTTGTTTGCACTACTTGAATGTTCCCACACACAGTACCAGAGTCCACATTACTATTATGCACATACATCTCACTCTGTTACTGTACACACTCTGGACACAGCTTGACAAGTTGGGGTGTAAATGGGACATACATGGCTTCTTAGTTTCATAAGGTTTTGGGGAGTTGCTAGTGTGCCAGGTTTTTTCTCATAGATGTGTGTCAATCGGTTGTATTTCCTCTTTGCTGCCTATACATCTGGGATCATCTCACTGATTTCCGAGGGGGGCAGGTTGATAGGCAACAGATATAGGCCACTTTACTGGACATTCTAGACATATCTGTTCAGTTGTGGGGTATGATTCTGTATGCAGACTACTACCACTGGCAGGATTCATACCATGGCTGTGTGTGCTAAAAAAACAACAGTTCACATCATCTCAGTTGTATGAGTTGCATGTGCTATTTGGGTTTTGTTGTCTGCATTTTCCCTGTTTTCTGTCTATGTGTCTCTCATATTAAATGGCCTCTGGGGATTACACAAGTCATATACAGGCATTCCTATACATTCAATTTATGGTGCATGGTGTGGGTAACAGTGCTTAATACAACAGTGCCATTGCATGATTACAAATCTACATTACCATTTGATACTATAGTATACACATGCAGTCCAGCAGATAGACCTTTATTGTCAGGCTATTACGCTTTTATTTATATACGAACTATATGAGACTTTTCCTACCATATTCTCTAGTGGATGCAGTACTTGCCTTAAACAATACATTTGGTTTTATACAGGCAATTGATTTACTACTACTTTTAGTTTTATTGATAGTAAATGCATGAGTATTACCGACCTGCCTCACATCGCAACCTCACCAGGTGACTGACGTGGGTCTCCAGGTTCGCGGCCCACTCCATTGCAGCTGTGGGGGACATAAGAGGAATATTTAGCCATACCTATCCATGATATACATGAGCTGGCAATTATTACACACATAGTGGGGTGATACTTTCACACAACTGGAACATCCCCTGCTGCTCTAGCCTCTTGGATCCACTGCTCCAAGAGGTCCCCCTTATGCTGCTTCAGGTCGGAATAGTGATGCCTGACCTGCTCACCAGTTCGGGGTATGCCAGTGGCACTGGCGAGGTCATGGGCGAGATGGTCCCAGGCCTCCCCCTTATATTGGGAGCCCTGGTACTGGCCCTGCAGCAGTCTCTGATCATGGTCTTTGGCTAGGAGTCCTGCCATGACTCTGGACTCCTGGATGCACCAGTGCTGCACCTGAAAGTGCACACCTTCTTCCCTTCCTGACATGGTGCCTGCAAGGGGAAGCTACAACCAGTTATGAGATGCATTCCCGCCTCTTGGGTATAAGTAGGGCCGATTTCCCACACTTTTCCATGACTGGCCAGTTTTGAAAAGGCTAGGCTATGGGCAAACCTGCTTACCAAGGGTTGGCATTGTTTAAAGAGGTATACCTCTGGGCACCCTGAGTTAGCTAATGTACACATTGCTTACACCTCCTAAGCTGGCCTGTGCAATGCATAGCATTGCTTACATTAGAGTTTGCATTATAATTCCTTTTTGGCATTGATTTATGATTAATTACACCTTATATGTATGCCTGGTATCCATGATTCATGTGTACATACACTGTATTGGGTCCTTGTGTTTTATTGAGTACTTCAACACTCTCTTACAATTACACCTGACTTCTGGGCTTACTGCTGTACTCCAGTTCACATATTTATGTTATGTAGTGGGTTAAGGCACATATGTCTGTATACTGATTCCTTTCACAGGTTCAGCTTGATTTTACTATGGTGAAGACGTGTTTGCTGATACCTCATTCTTCTGTACTTCTGTGATTGCTTGATGGTTTACTACTGTAACTATGGTGTATAAGGTCCTGGGTTCAAGACCTGCGTGGTTGTTTTTTTTTTGTTGATGGGCAAAGCAAGAGTCATTGGATACAGAGTGATTAAGGCACTTCTGAGCATTTGTAAGTGGGTTTGCACGGGTTTCCGTGAAGGTAAGCAATGCTAACCTCCGGTTACATATGCTTACAGAGAGTTAGCTTTAAAATTGCTTAACGTGTGTGTGCATTGCTTACCCCTGCGCAAAAGGGCTTAAACCCTCTTACTAGTGCTTAAATATGCTTACTACTGTTTATTGGTGCTTAAACCTGCTTACTAGTGCTTTATTCATTATGATACTGACACTTCACATGTGCATTTACTGCAGTACTCCACTTCATAAATATATGTTATTTAGAGGGTTATGCAACATAAATATTAGTCATAATGTGCTTTGCCATGGAAAATGGAACGTGCTGCAATGGGACTCAAACCAGGAATGCCTGCTCGTAAGGTGAATTCTCTGCTCACTACACTATTGCTATGCTACTTCATTTGCATATATCTTCCTTGTTATCTTCTTCAGCCATTTAAGCTGCATTAACCGTAGCTAAGTGATGGGCACACCCGCACACCTACGGTTAGCTTTCATTGGATTTTTTTAAAAAAAATACACGGGTTTGTTCATTTTATTTCCATATACTTTTGCTGTTGTACACAAGGGGGACTGTTGGTGGGGATATGCGGACATCTATGAGCCATTTTGCTCATTTCTTACCTCTTTCTGCTGTTCTTCACTGTGCGGGCATGTATATTCTGAGAGCTATGCTCTCAGCCATGCCCCCTGCACTCTTACATGCTCCGTATAAGATCAGGAGCTCAGGCAGCGCATCTTATGACTATACATGGCTCACTGCTGTCCTGCTCCTAAATGGCCGGCTCCATGCAGGACTAAGCTAGTCCTGCACGCAGGAATAGTAAATCCGGGGGAATGTGTGAGCAGAAATCCAGTATCAGACACAATTTTTAATGTCATTCTAATTCAATTAAAATGTTAAAAGAAGAAAAGTTTTCTTTTTGTCAACATGTTTTTTCTGAAGAATTAAAAGTATAAAACTGTAATGTTTGACATTATTAACTGACTGTAATTCTCATGCATTTACCAGAAAATCAAAAAAAAAAAAAATACCAGGAAGTATTCACATTTGGCAAAGTTATACAAGTTAACTGAACAGGTTAATTCCTTTGTTTAAGAGTAAACTTATAGCTTCGTGAAAATAAAGGGTAATAGAAATGCACAGCTGGAAGTGAAGTAGTAGTAACAACAACCGTGAAAAAAACTTTGCATTGATCGTGTCAGAAAACATAAAAGTAACTGAACAATAGGAAACCACTAGAAAACAGCAAGGAAGGCTGTTGCAGTAGTGGGATGCATCACAAAAGGTAATAACAGGAGAAAAGAAGACAGTATTGCCCTTTTCATTTTTAGAAATATGACAATATTGTCTTTTTTAATGCATGTTAGTTAAGAAGAGGACAGAACATGATAATATATCTTCACTGTAAGCCAAATATAAATAATAATGAAATCATAAGAATTATGCCCTAAAGGAAAGACACAAGGGGAATTCAGTAAAGCCTACATGCTCCGTGATGCATACACAAATGTGAATAATTTTAGATTCAGTAAACGCCACTTAGCAGCACACAAGCACATGCAAACAGGGAAACTTCTGTGCAATGCACATTTCTGCTTACACAGGTGAATATTATGAAATCAGGCAAGTGGAGTGATCCAATAAGGCAAAAGGCATCCGTGTAGACTCCGTGTCCATGTTCGAGGTGTATGTGGAAATTTTTCATATTTCATGTACAGGAGTCTACATGGACAGAAGGGGATATAAAAGTCCAGAAATATGGACATAACTCCCTGAAAATAGTAGATCACATACATACATGTGCAAAACATATATTGCGGATGTTTGTAAAGGGAAGTAGATATGTAAAATTAATAATTTGTTTTAATACTTTTTGCATGTTTACCCTATGCTCTGCATTGTGCAAACATGCTTAACAGAAAAAAATATTGAAATAACATCTATAATGTAGTTTACACAAATGTACTCTATCACCCTGCATTGGGTCTATACAGCAGTGCAGTCATGCTGTTACCCAGCTTTTATGGCTAAGAAACATGTAGTCTCCAGGCTATTAGCATAAATATGAATGCAAATGAAGTTCCTTTGTTGAATCACAGAAAGGAGCAACCATGTTCACATATCCCATTTGTGTAGGTTCCTATACGTTTTTTGATATTCTAACTGTGTTACTTTTAGGATGCTTTAGTTTTCAGTGCGCACATTTGCCCAGCACTCTGCATAGGCTAGTGTGTTCACATGAGCAGACTACCCAAGTGACAGTGATGACATAGACATCTGCCAAGGAAAACTGAATATATTCAATTAATAATATATACTTGTGTATAAACTATGCTGTGCGACACGGTGTATAGTGCAGTCTCGTGCAATGGAGTAGGGCCTATAAATCATGTCAATTACATCCTAGGTAGGTGACCTGCATCATAATTAGCCAATCCCACATAGTGGACCTACAGCAGAACTGTATAAAGTATGTATACACCCTACATTGTGATTTTCCCTCAGTACTCTGAACCATTGGAGTAGAGACTTGGAGATTTTAACTGAGATAATGCTAGAGGCTGCTGCAGCTTTTCTACATCTGTATGTTCTAGATGCTGAAGTCAGTGCTGCTGGTGCTGCTGACAGTAGGCCTAGACTGAGAAGGAGAATAGTGTTCAGTCCCAGGGTAACCTTACAGGAGCTACATGAGCTGGAGATTGTAGAGCACTACAGGGTGGACAGAGACATATTACAAGAGCTCAGTGAGCTCTGCCACCCTCAACTCAGAGCCAAAGTTAACAGAGTAGAATTCATCCCAGTGGAAACTGAGGTATGTGTAGTCCTTAGGATACTAGCTACAGGCACCTTTCAAAGACCAACTATGGATATGATGGATGGTGTCACAGGCATCTGCATCCAGGATGCTCCACCAATTTCTGGATGTTATGCTCCCACATGCCAGTGAGCACATATCTTTACCCCTTGACCCTGAGGTAATGGCCAGCAATATGTAACACTTCTACCATGTAGCACACTACCTTGAGGTACTGGGTGCCACAGATTGAATGCATGCACACATCAAGACACCACCTGGTGAGCAGGGTAGAATCTACATTAACCACAAGGGATACCACTCCACCAACTGTCAGTCATGTGCAATTCCCAGAGAATTATCTGGAATGTAAAAAAAACAACAAAATAGCCAACGGTACCAAGAAGTATAAATTTTTTACTAAAAATCCTTAGTGCCTCGGCCAATAAACCTTCCAAGAGTGATTTTATTACACATACAAACATGCTTATTAACAGGTTGTGTGGGACTGATCACCTGCTTGATAGGGAAATATTGGGGGCTGAACAAATGTTCATCAGCAGAGGGTATGACAGAGAGATTGTGGCACAAGCTAAACAAAAAATTATGAGAATAAGATATGAGAAGGATAATTTAAGTATCTACCAGAGTAATACTGAGTCATGTAATGTTTTGAATAGTAGGGAGAAAATTGCTACTAATATGTCTAGGTATAGGACTTTTTTATTCACAGAATTTGGAAAGGGATACCAGTAAAAATAAGACTGAAATTTATTTTGTGACCACCTTTAATTTAATTGCTGATTTAGTAGTTAAGAAGGTCAGACAATTTTGGCCTATGTTGCTATGAGGTAGATCTGATGGAGGGGTTTTCTAACCGTGTGAATATTTATAGGTTTATAGGTTGGTACTAGGCTATCAGCCCTAGGGCCTATACAAGCCTAGCCATAACAATTCCCTGGCTATTTCTTCCCACACTATTTACTTCCCTGGACCCCTGTCTAGCAGGGCGACTGACGTGATCCCCGGGGTGAATTTCCTTTCTCCCATTTCTTATAGACGGGCTAGAAATTTGTTTGATATGGTTATTCATAATCATTTTCTTCCACCAGATGTCAGTATGAGTAAAAATGTTATAGTCACTAAAGGAACTACACCTTGTGGCAAATGTTCTATTTGTAAACATCTGGTTAAATTATTTTCAAATATTAATGACAACAGGTTTATGGCTAATAGTGAATATATGTGCAATACGGCAGGGAGTTGTTTATGTCTTGAAACGTGCTTGTAATTTGTACTATATTGGGGAAACTACTAGGAGTTTTAAGGTACGTTTTCAGGAGCATGTTAAGGATATAAGAAATAAGAAATTGGACAGCCCTCTAGGGGTCATTTTTTATCTTTCATCATGTTAATTCCGAATTTTTTAAAGGCTGTGTGTTGGAAAAAGTTGAGGTATGTATGGGTGAGTGTACTAGCTTAAAGGAAAAACTTTTAATGAAGGAGATATTGTTTATTTTAAAGTATGGCACTTTAGAGCCTTTTGGGCTCGATAAAGAGTGCAATTGGAAATTTGGGATTGGATAATTTCTTAAGTGTTTAACTGTATTTTCTTCATGATTATATAAGCTGGTTTGTATGTGTAATAAAATCACTCATGGAAGGCCTATTGGCCGAGGATCTAAGGATTTTTATTAAAACTTGTATACTTCTTGGTATTATTGACTATTTTGTTGTTTTTTTCATTTACTTTTTTGCATGGTTGTTAGTGAATTATCTGGAATGTGTGTGCTGGCAACCATGGCAGTTGTCATTACTCTCCATATCTGGTACACATCACAGCTGTACCAGATGTTTGCTAGGGGGGGCATCCCACAGTGCCATTTACTGGTGGATGCTGGCTATGCCCTAGAACTTTGGATGATGACACCCATCAGAAATGCACACCCACCCACAGAAGAACATTTTAATGAGGCACACACACAAACTAGGTACATTGTAAAGCATGTCTTTGGGCTTTTGAAGTCACAGTTCTGGTGCCTCGATATATCTGGTGTAGTTCTACAGTATACTCCAGCTGCATGTGCACAGATATTCACAGTATGTGCTATGCTACACAATCTGATCCTGTGCAAACAGCTGCAGCAGGATCAGCAAAGGGAAGGTATACACAGCCCCCACCAGTGCTTAGGTCACCACAGCCACAGTCACAGAAGGACTTGGAGGAGGAACTCCCTGATGATGTCCCTGTAGGCAGAAGTAAGCATGCTCAGTATGCCATGGCTTTGGCTAAGAGACAATGCATAGCACATTCACTGACAAGCTAGGGACCTAGGGACTAATACCTTACTCCTATTCACATACAGATATGAAAATTGATGCCAGACATATCATACATCCTGTCCCTATCCATGTATTGGCTGTGTACTGCTTGCATCAGACAGAGGCAGCCCTGAACTACAGTTGTGTCATCTGGTGCACTTGCAAGGTAAGTCCATAACCTACACACTAGTATAGTGGATTGTTATGTTATGTCATTGTAGCTATGGACTGGGCACATTATGCAGACAACTATACTGAGCTATTTGGACAAAAGTTACATCCACATGGGACTACAGACACCCATTCTACTAAAATGTCACTATTTGCATTCAGCAGGCCTCATGCATGGAATAGTCATGCAGTTCTACAGCAAAAGATTACTGGTGCTTCATTCAAGGGACATGTTAGAAAGTGAGGTTAAATGAAAGTCAGACTAGTGTGTGACCTAGCAGAACATGAACTTTTGTTCTCCAACCCCTCAAAACATCAGTGTCCTATTGTAACTGCCATAACAATAAACCATCTATGCTGTATGAGCATTTCACACAGTTTGTATACCACACAGAATCAGGACAGGAATGTACAATTTGAACTTATTTGTTAGTTAACTGAGAATAGTAAAGTACATATTTATGCAGGTGATGGTGTGATGAATGATCCCCTGTCTGTCAACAGCCTCTGTGGCTCAAAGGACTAAGGCAGGTAGCTTGTGTGATGGAGTTCATGGCTCTTATTGTGAGATATCCAGATATTTGGCATGTTAAGGAATGATAAGCATTAGTTTACAGACTGTGACTCTGTGTGTGCTGTACTAGTGTTAACCTATTTCACATATCAAGTACACATTTATGTCTGCGCTGCATATCCAAAACCTATTTAAAAAGTCTTAGGTAATACTGGAATAGTCAATATCAGAATTGTAAAGGTTGGGACTTGAAACCATATATCAGCATGCATATGTTGAAAATAGATCTAAGTACCACCTGCAACATAGGTTCATAGGTTCATAGGTGTGTACTAGGCTAATGGCCCTGGAGCCTTTACAAGCCTAGCCCATAGGCAATGTGCCACCCGACCTTAGTTTCCAGTGCCTCTGTCAAGTAGAGCCACTGGAGTGATCTCAGGTGTGAATTTTCTATTTCCCATCCACTCATCAAGATTTCTCTTGAAGACGACCAGTGAGGTGCTCTGTTTGACATGTATGGGAAGCCTGTTCCATAGCATGAGCAGTCTTTGGGTTATGAACCTGTCCCTCCAGCATGTTCTGTTGATTGTGGTAATGAGGTTGAGGTCTCTGGAGCATGTGATGCAGAGGGATTGGGATTTCTTTAGATGTAGCATTTCTAACAGAGCTGGTCAGACATGGCTTTATAAGTCAAGCAGAGATCGCCTCTGAGTAGGCGATATGAGACAGAGGATAGTTGGAGTTTTTTGAGTCTGTCCATATAGGACAAGTGTTTAAGGCCTAGGATCCTATTTGTGAGGTATTTTTGCGGCCTCCCCAGTTGTTGCAGGTGTCTAATGAGGTACATGCCAAATGGGGCATTGTCATAGATGATTGGCCTAATAAGGAAAGAGTAGAGGGAGACATTGACCTCTTTCTTCCTGGATACAAAGCCCTTAGTAATGAGTTGTGCCACATAGAAGGGCTTTCTGACCACAGTGGCAGTGTGGTGGTCAAAAGAGAGGTTACTGTCAACCTGTGTTCCCAGTTCTCTTATAATGCCTTCTGTGTTCAGTGGACTACCATCGATGTAGTAGTTCATGGGAACTGGGTTTTTTTACAAAGGGGATGATGACACATTTTTTGGCATTGAGCTTAAGGCCATAGTTCTGACACCAGTCGTTGGTCTCAGTGAGGCCTTTCTGTAGGATGTCAACATCACTTGGGGAGTTAATAATGGTTCTCAACTTGCAATTGTCTGCGAACTTTGTTAGCCAGAGTCCCTTCGTGTTCAACCAGACTTCTGAGAATTAGATACCAAACAGGAGAGGACCTAGGACCGATCCCTGTGGGCCTCCACTCATGACTGGTGGGCAGTCTGACTTGGAGTCAGCTACTTTCACATTGTGGTTTCTGTCTGTGAGCCAGTTTGCAATGCACCTAGTGTTATAAGGGTTGAAGCCTAACTTAGCGAGTTTCTCTGTTATTGGGGAATGGTATCAAAGGCCTCGGCCAGATCAAGGTAGGCTGTATGAACCACCTTGCCTTCATCCACAGCTCAGGGTGACTGACTCAAAGAAGGCGACTAAGTTGAGCAAGCATAATCTACCCTTCACAAAACCAAACTGTGTGGGATCCAGAGTTTGGAGATTCCCTATATCCTTGTTTATTAGGTCCATGATGATGCTTTCCATAGCTTTGCATATCAGACTTCTCAGGCTAATGGGGCAATACTTCCCAGGGTCTGTAGTCACTCCTCCTTTGTGGAGAGGGATGACTGTAGCAGTTCACCATTTGGTAGGGGCAAAGCCTGGGGTGAGGCTGTGATTGAACAGGGCACACATGTGAGGTGCCAGTTCACTCTGTAGTTCATGAAGAACACAGCCAGGGATATTGTCAGGTCCCATAGAAGCTGTATTCTTGGCCTTGGACAGTACTGTTTTAACCTGTGCTGCAGTAATTCTGTGTACCTGGCAATCTACTGGTATTATGATTGGTCCTTTGGGGGGGGGGTGGAGAGGGGGAAAGTTAGCACTGAATCTCTCGGCCAGTATATTGGCAATATCTTTTGATTGGTATAGGAGGTACCATTGTGCAGTAGCTCAGAGCAAATCTGGGTATTGCCGTGGAGGTTCTTTACATAACTATAGAAGACCTTGTGTTTGTCTTTACTATCTGCTGCAGTTCTGTTTTCATAGCTAGCTTTAGAGGATTTGATGAGGGATCTCAACTTTTTGTTGAGGCTGATAAGGGAATGTTTCCAGTCTTGAGACTTCCCTTATAATGCATCAGTTTCCTCCTTCTGTTGTAGAGTTTGTTTATGGCAGGGGACCACCAGATTGGCTTCTTTTTTTTGGATGAGAGCGTCTTGGTTCTATTGGGTATGGCAACATCCATGCATTTGTGTACGTGTTCGTACAGTGCATCGGTGTATGATTCGGCGGTCATGCAACTATTCTCCATTTGCATGGGTGCCATGAAGTTAGCCACTTCTGTTATTAGGAGCCCAAAGTTACCTTTGGAGAAGTTTTTCATGGTGGTTATCTTTGCTGTGGGGTGGGAGGGATGTGGATTTCCAAGGTGATTAGTTTGTAGTCGGATCTAACCAGGGAGGAGTTGACTATTGGTGTAGAGCAACGGTCGCCCATGTTAGTAATGACCAAGTCAAGGATGTTGCTACCTCTAGTGGGGGTAAGAACAAGCTGGTCCAGGGTATTGGAAATAATGAATTCCAGGAAACATTGGCAAGTGTATTGGTACATGAGTAGTTTTCCCAGTTAATGGAGGGGTAGTTGAAGTCTCCCAGTATGAGTGTGTTAGGTTGGTCCCTAATATTCTCCAGGGTGCTTAAGAACATGGAGTGAGTGTCTTGGGACATGGTTGGGGACCTATAACAGGCTATGACCTGAGTCACTGTCTTATCCAATGTTAGCTGCACTTGAAGTATCTCTGATGCATTAAGTTAGGCTACCAGTCTGGAGGTGTGTGCATCCTTTATGAATATGGAACCACTGCCACCTTTGGAGCTTCGGTCCAAGTTCTGGGGCCAAAAGGTGTGGAATGAGTTATAGCCTAATTGTGCAGGGGTGCTTTCTGCTATCTTGAACCAGGTCTCTGTTACAGCACAAATGTCGATGTTCTCCATTTTAAGGAGTGCTTTGAGCGAGTGCATTTTGAGATTTAGACTTCAAGCATTGCGCAGCATGACCCTTAGATTGCATTTGTTTGTAGCTGTTATGGTGGTAATTTGGTCTCTGGAACACCGCCTAAAAAAGGCACTATAGGAGTGGCAAGAGCCTTGGCCAGTATCCGGAAGCCCAGGGGTGACAGATGCAAGCCATCTCTGGCAAAGCGTCGAGGTCTGTCAATCATGCCATCCCAGGCAGACAGATACTGGATCCCCTTAGAATGACACCAGAAACGTAGCCAGTTGTTGAAATCAACCATTTTCTGCTGGCACTGTGGTATCATTTTGGGTGATGGCAAGATGCTGCTCATAGCTAGGGTCATACCTGCCTGGGCTACATAATCCAAGAGCTCCTCCATGTCTCTTTTCACGTAGGCCAGGGAGGTACGTCTCAGGTCATTCACACCCACATGTACAATGACAGAGTCATATTTGTACCTGTTGTTTAGGGACCTGAGTGCGTGCGTTATATGGCAGATCCTGGCACCTGACAGGCAGCTGACTGTTACTTTCTCCTTATTTAACCTAGTGAGTTGGGCATCAGTGTGCATCACTATCGAGTCACCTATGACTAGTGTGCTGGGCATGCTGTCTTGCCTTAGGGGCTTTGGTTGAGTGAAATACTGTTTAGGAGAGTTATGTCTCGTGATTAGTGTTGTGTTGTGGTGGTCGAGTGCGTTTCTGCCTTGGAGGTGTCTGCTGTTTGTGTAGATTTTTATTGAGAGCCTGCACGAAAGTTGGTATGTGGTTTGTGTTTTTAAGTGAAGGCAGTGCTGGTGTGTGTTCTGGAGAGCTATGTGTTCCATGTGGTATGGTGCAAGTGTTGACCTTCTCCGCTTGACCAGCTATTCTGGTCTTGGCTGGAGAGTGCATGGTTTCCAATTTGGCTATATAAGTGCACCTCTCACAAGTCTGAGTGTTGGGAGGTAAGAGGAGAGGGTTGTTGGTGTACATGTGGCAGCTGCTACATTGCTTCATGATGCCCAAGTTCACCAGGTTAATAGGAGAAAGCAGAGGGAACTGACCTTTAGACATATCTGGGGGGGTGTCATTAATAATAAGTACTGGAGCTGTTTCCTTGTAGAACGTTTAGTGCTGGTAGCACTTTCGTGTGCTACAATAATTGCTACAAGAAGTCTGGTATGGTAAAGTGCTAGACTATAAGCTAGTAAAAGTGCAGGAGATAAGAGAATCAGCAGATCTAATGGAAAAACTGAAGATCAAACTTTGCCACCTCTCAGAAGCTTACAAACCATCCTGGATACAGCAAAAATTATGTACTATGACAATATAATAACAGATATGAATGAAAAATTATGCTGTGATATAATTTACAGAGATTTGACAGGGCCATACACAAAGAACTGATCAATAAACTAGGACATGCTGGAGGGATAAATTCCTGTCCCAGAGACTCCCCATACTCTGGAACAGGCTACCCATCTATGTCAAGCAAAGTTCTTCATTAGCGCTCTTCAAGAAAAATGTGTGGATGGGAAATAGGAAATACACCCCGGGGATCACTTCTGTGTCTGCTCACAGTGGCACAGGAAAATAACTTTCTTGGGTGGTGTAAGCCAGAGAACCTTGTTGGCTAGGCTTACATAGGCCCTTGGGCCGATAGCCTAGTACCTACCTATGAACCTATGACCCTATGAACAACTAGGTGCTGATGCAATCTTGATAAGATGGATTGCTGCATGACTTACATATAGGACGTGGCAAGTATCATACAGCAATTGGACAAATAAAATAATTGGTTACAGTCAGGGTGTCTCACAAGGCTCTGTCCTAGGCCCAAACTTGTACAGATTTCTCTATAGACCTATCAATTTCATTTGAGTTGTTCCACAGTCTGTATGCAGATGACATGAAATTGGGTATACTGATTACATGTGTGACAGATGGGGCATGTCTGCTAAATAGCTTGACTAAATTGACCATTTGGTCACGGGAGTATAATATGCTGAAAAAAATATCACAAATTAAGCATATGAGATTTGGAAAACATAAATATAAAGATGAATATTACATCCATGCACACAGTGGTTGAAACTGTAGATTCATTTATAGACCTGAGTATATAGGTAGATACAGCTTTGAGTTTTTCTAATCATATCACAATCCTGGCCTGGAGTGCAGCTAGATGTGGATTGGTGTCAGTTTATGGAACATTAAGTCTCTGATGTAAGCAATGCTCTGCCCATTTGCACATTGCTTAGCAATGCCAAACAAGCCAAAAATGCCACTGTGCATGCCCATATACATAGTTAAGCAGAGCATAAATCCATTGCTCCTCACGTAATTTTGTTTAAAAATCACAAATTAAGCATATGAGATTTGGAAGACATAAATATAAAGATGAATATTACATCCATGCACACAGTGGTTGAAACTGTAGATTCATTTATGGACCTGATTATATAGGTAGATACAGCTTAGAGTTTTTCTAATCATATCACAATCCTTGTTATATGGCAGATCCTGGCACTTGACAGGCAGCTGACTGTTACTTTCTCCTTATATATATATATATATATATATATATATATATATATATATATATATATATAGATATATATATAGTATACATATATATATATGTGTGTGTGTGTGTGTAGATTGTTTATATATATATATATATATATATATATATATATATATATATATATGTGTGTGTGTGTGTGTGTGTGTGTGTGTGTGTGTGTGTCTGTATTGCCCTACATACCCAGATCATGGAGAGTAAAGCTGCACTATGACACTTATAATGTTGGATGAAGGACCAAAAGGAAGGGCTCAACATTAGATAATGCACTTAAAAATACGGGAAGTGCTTAGAATAACATATGTTGCAAGTGGAGGACTATTGGGTTATCTAAAGTTTTGCGTTCTGACAGTCTATTCTCACGTCATGTGTAAATGATACCACATTTGACAGCAAACCACAATTTTATGTTAAACACATATAAGTATGAGTCAAACCTGTGTACTTGCTGCAAACATCTGGACAGTGGTGAGTCATACCATGTCTTCCTATTACAGTATGTGGAAACTTTGAAAATGTATGGTATTGTATATGAATCCATACATATATTGTCAAGCCATATGTTTGTATCTATGGCAGCAACAACACCAACATTCACTACAGCCCCCCATGTCTGCTGGATTTCACTGCACATACATCAACTGAACAAGGTGTGTACTGTATTATGTTGTGTGCACACTCATTGACAGGGCTAATTTAGCTTTGCCACAAGCTTGCCCATCAAAATGCACATATGCCCAGTACGGATGCTGTTGTCACATAGCTAGGCAACAAAACAGTTTTGTGACTGTTAGGCTACTAGCTGCAGATGACAGCAGTAAGCAATGTGACTCTGCAGGCCTAAAACGCTGTTCAACACAGGGCTTGTTTAAGTTCTCTAGAATTACTTCACCTGCAGTCATTTGCAAAGCAGACTTGAGCCGTGGCATGTGCTTTAAGTAGATAGGTAGGGGTTCTAATCTCACTCCAACCTCCTTTGGTGTGTGTGTGTGTGTGTGTGTGTGTGTGTGTGTGTGTGTGTGTGTGTGTGTGTGTGTGTGTGCGCGTGTGTATATATATCTCCCTAAAAAGCAAGTGTGCATACCACACTGACTTCAAAACTTGCATTGCTTTGCAATTTTTGGCTCATGCAGTTGATGAAGGCTTCCAACCTCTCATCCTCCACAAGGCCTCTGTTGTCATATACCATAAGACTACCTAAAGCCATGTTAATGCTAGATTTAAGTTGAGGCATGTGCAATAAATACTGTGATCTATAGTGTTTAAGACTAGATATGTAGGGATCCTAATAGGTATGGGTTCAAATCTCACTCGAGCCCACTTGCTGTGTGCGAGTGTATATGTGCAACTTCCTAAAAACAAATATGAATCCTACACTGACTTACAAACAAACAGGGTTTTGCACTGTTTTGGGCCTAGCAGGTGATACAAGCCTCAAAACCCTTGTCCTCCACCAGGCCTACTGATGTCATCTACCATAAGACTACCTAAAGTCATGCTAATGTCAGACTTAAGCTGTGGTGTGTGTGTGTTAAGTACAGTGATCTATATTTTGTAAGACTAGATAGGTAGGGGTTTTAATATCACTGCAGCCAACTTTATATGTGTGTATGTGTGTGTGTGTGTGTGTGTGTGTGTGTGTGTGTGTGTGTGTGTGTGTGTGTGTGTGTGTGTGTGTGTGTGTGTGTGTGTGTGTATGTGTGTGTGTGTGTGTGTGTGTGTATGTGTGTGCTGTCTGCAGTGTTCTCCAGACAAAAATAGGTTGTGGTACTATTCTCACTGCAGCTAAGTTTGTGTGTGTGGACGTTAGAGCATTTTACACTTGTCTATGGGATCATAGGCTCAATGGAATTTACACAGCTAACGGCCATAGTGCCCTTAAAATCCTAGTCAAGTTGTTACCCTCATGTACACGATCAACACTTATTGTCCCCATTCAGGAGGAACACAGATGGAACTGCTGTGGTGAAATTTTGGTCACCCATCCACTCGCACAGACTGCATCTAAAGAGGGCCATTAAGGTGCTCTGTTTGACATGATGTAGGAGTCTGTTCCAAAAGTGTGTTAAACTCTGGTAGACAATTCTCTCTCTCCAGCAGGTTGTATTAATGCCACATGCCAGGTTAACGTCTATACAACGAGTAACCCATGTACCATTTGACTTACGGATATGCAGCTTTTTCAATATTGCTGGGTCAGAGATTGCCTCATATGCAAGCCAGAGATCACCTCTGAATAGTCTGTATGACACACACTAAAGTGACAAGTGATATCAGATATCCCCATGGACAGATGCTGAAGACCTGTATTCCACTTGTGAGGAACCTATGTGGTCTTTCTAATTGCCACAGGTGCTTGGAAAGGTACATACCAAAAGGGCCGTGGCACTCAACTATTGGTTTGCAGAGAGAAGAGGACATGGAGGTTGTAACATCTACTTTTTCAAGAGACAATGCCCTCACTTATTATATGAGTATGATAGACTGCCCTCTTCTTACCACTGTGGAGACATGGTGATCTAAGGTAAGTTAGCTGTCAACCTGTGTGCCCAGATCTCTCACCCCTGAAAATGTATGTCAGGTGTTGCTATTGATGCGGTACTTAGCAGCAACATCACTGTTACTGAAAGCAGTTGTAATGCGTATATTTGCATTGCTTTTAAGGCCATGACTTTGGCAGCAATCATTTGTTCAAGTAATACCCTCATGTAGGATGTTGACATACTTTGGAGATTCAATGACCACTCCGAATTGGCAGGGATCAGCAAACCTTGGCAGCCACAGACATATACTTTGTGTTTTTACTTTGGAGTAATGGATTCCAAACAGTAGAGTACCCAGGACTAAACCCTGTGCAACACCACTGGTTAGAGCTCTGCTCTTGGAGGTGGATTCCCCTATTTTTGCTATATGACCTTTATCACTGAGGCTGTGAATGACCCCTCTAATGATATAAGGGTCGATGCCCAATTGGGTGTATTTGTCAATGATGGCTGAGAGGGGGATAGTGTCAAATGATTTGGCTAGTCCAGGTAGGCTGTATGCACAGATTTCCCCTCACCCAGTTTCTTGGTGACTGTTTCAAAGACATTCACCAGGTTTAACAGGCATGATCTCCTTTGATAAATCCAGACTGTGTAGTGTCAACTGTCTGGAGATTACCAATATATTTGTTGATAAGATCTGTGATGATTTGCCCCATGACCTTGAAGATATGGCTAGTCAGGATAATAGATATATAGTTTCCATGGTCAGTGGATGCACCACCTCTGTAAAAGGGGATAACGGTCGCTGCTTTCCAGTCAGCTGAGACAAAGCTGGTGGTTATACTGTGATTGCAAAGAGTTCCAGTGGTGTTAGTACTCCATGTTGGAGCCCATGTACAACTCAGCCTGAGATGTTATCAGGTCCCATAGATGCTGGGCTTTTGTCCATAGAGTGGCCATTTCTGACTTGCTCTTTAGAGATACAATGTGGAGGACAGGTGGTAGGGATGTCATGGGGTACGTGTGGTGAACACAGGGGAGTGATGTTTTCACAGAGCCTGTCAGCCAACAGGTTAGCTATGTTAAGAGGCTCTGTATATTAGGTATCATTAACTAATTCTTCAGCACAAGTGTGGGCCTTTCCTTTTGGGTTACAGATTTAACTATAGAATGCCTTGTGGTTGTCCTTTGCAGAGGAGGCTAATTTGGACCCATACTTTGTGTTGGAGGACTTCACAACATCACTTATTTGCTAGTTTACGCTGAGGAGGGAGTGTTTCCAGTTTAGCAGGCTCCCTGTCTCCTACCCTTAGACAGCAATGTCTTTCTATTATCGTAAAGCCTGTTAATGGCAGTTGTACACCAGACTGGTTTGCTTTGCCATGAGGGGATTGTTGTGCTCATGTCAGGTGCAGCCGAGTAAATGCAGTCATATGGGTGTTTGTATAAAACACTGGTGTAAAGCTTGGCATAGTTGCCAGTTTCATCTGAGGGAGGAGGTGCAGTGAAGATATTTATACCATCCCATAGGAGGTTATAATCTGGATTGGTGAATGTCTTTAGTGTATTTGCTGCAGGGGGGTGTCAGGTGTGATGCCTACTTTGAATGAGACCAATTTGTGGTCAGAGCTCACCAGAGAGGACCCTCTCAGTGGGGGTGCTACAGTGGTCACCAATATTGCTTACCACCCAATCCAATATGTTAGCTTCCCTTGTGGGGGTGTCAAGCAGCTGGTCCAGGGCATTGGAGATAATGAAGTTGAGTAACCTTTGGACAAGTGAGTTTGAGCATGAGTAATCTACCCAGTCGGTGGGTAGTAAACGTCACCCCAAGCCATGGTGTCCAGATGTATCTTGCTAGACAAATGTGGATCCAAATAAACAGAGTGGATGTCCTGATTCATGGAGGGGCTCCTGTAGCTGGCAATGACTTGAATAAGTGCCCCACAAACAGTCAATAGTATTTGAACTGTATCTATGGAATCATACTGTGTAACCAATGTGGGTGTGTATGTATCCTTAATGAATATTTATATACCACCAACATTAGTTTGCACACCCTCAGTTTGAGGTCTGCATGCGTGGAAGGAAGTGTAGCCTGGTAAGACTGTGGTGCTCTCCATAGCTGTGAATCAGAATCAGATGTCTGTGACTGCACAATGGTCTGAGTGCTCCAAGATGAAGACAGCTTCTAGGGAGTGCAATTTCTTGTTGACACTCCTAGCATTTAGCAGCATAAGCTTGAGGTTGTTTGTACATGGGGTTTTACATTGGAAATTTTGTTCTTGAGTCACCACATTAAAAGGACACTATAGGGGTGGCAATAGCATTGGGAAGTAGCCAAAATCCCAGGGGTGACAGACAAAAATCATCTGTGGGAAAGCATCAAGGTCTGTTGAGCATGTCATCCCAGGCTGGACAGATAGTGGATCACCTTATACAGACTTCAGATGATAAGACTCTTATTGAAGTCAATTATCTTCTGTTGGTATTGAGACATCATCCTAGGTGAAGGTAAAATGCAGCTGATGGACAAGGGCATACCTTCCTGAGACCAATAATGCAAAACCTCAGTCATGTCTGTCATCAAACTGTCCAGAGAGGTACATCTCAAGTCTTACACAACAACAGGAACTATGATGTAGTTATAACAATGCCTGTTGTTGACAGATCTGGTTGTATGTGTGATATGCTGTATCCTGGCACCTCACAGACAGCTGACCATGACCTTTACCTTATCTAGCCTGGTGAGAGGAACATCTATGCGACTCACAATGTAATCACCTATGACTAATATGTTTGACTTTGTGTTTTGCGGTAAGGGTTTGATCAGTGAGACAGTGTTCTGCAGAGGTAGTATTTTGCATAGTATGCTTGAATTTCTGTTTGTGAGGTGTCTGGTGTTTAGGTAAATTTTTGGTATGGATCTCCGCATATGTAGGTATGTGTGGTGTAGGTTTAGGTGGAGTAGGAGGTGAGATGAGCATGTTGGTACCCCGCTCATTGTCATATGTACTAACAGGTGTGTGAAAGAGCAGGGTTTCAAGGTTTTTAATGTAGATGCATCTCTCACACATTATGTTTGTGAGGAGTAGGAGTAGAGGTTTGGGGACCCTGTCCACATCTTTGCAACAGTCAGAGATAATGCCATTAGTAATATATTATGGCTTGTATATACATCACAACAGGCCATGGTTAGGGAGTGGCCTGACAGATGCTTACATGTAACATGTTATTACCTTTATGTTATCACTCTAAGGTAACAAAGTACCTGACAGTGTGGGATAACATGGTAGATTGAGTACGCTGCTTTGCCAGGCTTGTGGCAATTGAATGCACAATAATACTGTTATTAGGCATGGTCACAAAAGCATACTTACAAATGTGACAATCTACAACAACAGCAAAGTAAGGGTCATCCTGCTACACCCTTAGGGTTCACAGCCTCAAGCTCACTCTCTGTAGGCACTCTTTCCAGTGAAGATGTGCACATCCATGTATGCACAGAACACTTGTCCACTTTGCTGTCATTACTTTAGCCTTGTAAGTCTACAATATCAGTCAAACAACCAGACAGCAAATGTATGTTGTGTGAAATGATGTGAGAACACAGTTTAGTGTTACCGGAACAGAAATGTACAGTATGACATACCTAGGACACATGGGAGGGACAGAGACATTGACCAAAGGTGGTCACCCATCTGAAGTAGACCTCATATTTATGTCATGCAGATCACCACCATTATGCTGATGAAGGTCAGGCTGCATGAATTGCTGTGAAACTGTCACCTAATATGGATCACTGCCACTGTGGAGCTTGATAAAACAACCTTGGACATCTATGTCACCTGAGACTTAACCTTGTATTGTGATGCAGCAACTGTGCTCCTAATCGTCATCTGGTCAGTACCCTAGTCAAATGTTACCAGCTTCAGGACCCAAGGCATAATACATACAGATGTCAAATGATTGGTCTGGTTGCTAATTACAGCATATACACAAGGCTACAAAAGCCTTCAGAGCATTGCATCATGTATGACAAGTGTGTGGATCAATAAACAGGCTGTGACAGTCTTCTCATCTTGAGCTTGGTGCTAACATTTTGCTTCTGGTGAAAGACTAAGAACAGGAGCTTTGTAGCCCACCACAGTGAGGCCATGTTGAGACCATCAGTAGTAGTAGCCAGGCAGCAACAATTCAGGCAACTCCCCTCTTTTCAGCATTCTTCATAAGGTATTTATTCTTTTCCAGTATGCACTGCTTGATTAGTGTGTAACCTCAGCATAACTGCCTAAATATGCCATGCTTAACCATGGACAAGGGGAAGACAGTGCACACCATTTAGCTTGATCTGGCCAAAGCCTTCAATACTATTCCCTACTCGGGCAGAATAGATAAACTCTCTCAATTAGGCATCAATCCATATGTACCAGATGGGTAGCAAACTGGCTCACTGATAGAACCCACCTAATCAAAATAGGGGAAGCCACCTCAAGCAGTAGACCCATAATGAGTGGTGTACCCCAGGGATCAGTCTTAGGGCCTCTGTTATTCAGGATATATTTCTCTGAGTTGCAGGCCAAAACCAGTGGACTATGGCTGAACAAGTTTGCAGATGCCTGCAAGCTGGGAGTGGCCATCAATTTCCCAAGTGATGTGGACGTCCTCCAAGAGGGTCTCACCCAAACAAATGACTGGTGTCAGAAACATGACTTCAAGCTGAATTCCAAAAATTGCATCATCATCTCCTTTGGGGAGAGTGATGTCCCCACATATTATCACATTAATAATAATGTCATAAACAAGCAATCAGTCATGAAGGATTTGGGCACCCAGGTTGATAGCAACCTGACTTTTGACCACCATGTTGCTTCAGTTGCATGGAAAGCTTTCTATATGGCCCACCTCATAAGTAAGGGTATCTCATTCAGGGACAAGGAAGACATAACACCCCTGTATTCTTCCCTTATTAGATCAGTTATTGAGTACAAGACCCCCTTCAGCATGTACCTTGCAAAGCACATGCAGCAGATGGAGAGACCACAAAGATTCCTCACCTGGAGAATCCAGGGCCTCAAACATCTACCCTACACATATAGGCTAAAAGACCTGTCCCTCTACTCAGTTTCATACAGACTTCTCAAAGGTGACCTCTGTCTGGCATACAAAGCAATCTTAGATCCTGCCTTGATGGGAATGCTGCATATCTGCAAGTCAACCTACACTTTAGTAACCAACATGCGCAACCTCAACCTTGTTTATGACATCAATAGGACTTGTTGGCAGGATAGATTTGTGTCCCAGAGACTCCCCCCATCTATGGAATAGGCTCCCTCTCCACATCAAGCAGAGTACCTCATTATCCCTTTTTAAGCGCAACCTGGATAACTGGATGGGAAATATACAATACACCTCTGGGATTCCCACTGTGTTCCTGCTGGACAGGGGCTTTGGGTGTTGACTTGTCTAAACATGGGCAAAACTCTTGGCTAGACTTATAAGGGCATCAGGATGAATAGCCTAGTAACTTCCTATGATCCTATGATCCTATGACACTTAACTTTACAAGGTGTACATATGACTTTCTCCTCCAGTGTTTCACAGTGTTTTATAAAGAACCAGTCACCTTGGGTTACATTTTTCTCAGAAACCATGATGGTATTAACTCCAATGCTGAGTTGCACACAGGACAACCAGCATGCACTGTCAAAGCATTGTCTCTATAGTCACAGAACGGATACTTCTGACATTGAGTGATATTCTCAATACAACTGTTTAATCAATAATAAAAGATCTGTTGCCATGGATATGAGAATTCCCACTGTGACCTTTACTACCCAGGTAGAAATGGGCATCCTGAGGCAGTGTAGAAATCATCCCATGTTTACCTACACCCACTTCATCATCAAACAAACTGATATGGTATTTGAGACATGTATATACACAATGTCACTGGAGGCAAAGCTCTCACATGAAAGTACTCCTAATGTCAATAAGGTAGTCAGTGGTACACATGTTGCACCCATCACACAAAATCCAAAGTAGACATGAGCTGAAGCACTGACATTTAACCTACATAAATCACAAACACCTCGTACAAAAAGTCCATATAACAAATGCCTTCAGCAGCCCCATTTGCACTATGTGAAAACAACAAACATATCAACACATAGAGCAATGTGTCATGAAGGAACAACATATAAGCCCATAAGTCAAGCTGACACACACTCCAACATTCTAGTCATCACTGACTTCATGCAAATGAGGAGATGTCATTGAATCCCACACTGACACAAATGTTCTCCAGGAAGGGCTCACACAGACATACAGTTGTCATCAGAGCCATGGGCTAACACTAAATACCAAGAAATGCACAATACTATCCTTTGGGAAGCCATCCACCCCTGGTTAGTATTGTATTGCCAGCACACCTCGAACAGTTGACTGAGTAGTCAGTGACTTATGGACACAGATAGTGATCTACCCATCGCCTGTCATGTGTCTGTAATATTGTGGACATCATTCTATGTTGCACAAACTGTAAGCAAAGGTATGGTATGCAAATCCAAGGAAGCCATTGCTCCACTGTAATCAGCATTCAATAGACCTATCATTGGTGCAGTGCCACCTTTGGTATGTGTTAGGAAAATGTATAACTGCAATGCAATATGTAGGCTTAGTCTATTAAAATGTACAACTGCAATATGCAGGTTTAGTGTATTAAGGGTTAAAAGGAGTTAAGACATTTATTCTGCTTATTCTGTGTGAAAACATGCAGCTGCTAGAAGCTCTGAAAAGAGAACAATGGATGCCTGTAAATCCACCATGGTCAGCAGAAAGTGTATTGAGGCCAGGACTGTACCTTGAATGTATCATATCAGAACTAGAGAAAGAATTGTGAGAAACTAAGGGAAGCTAAAACAAACTCAAGGCCAGGTTGTTTTTCTCAAAAAACATGTTTTTGTAAGACAGCAATTATTTGACTATGTCAGCAGCAAATCTAATAATAGCATATTTATGTGAACTTGTAGAAAACTGTATAAAAACTGTAGGCTGAACTATGGAAAATCAGACAAATCTTGTACCTACATGCTTTGTCTCCTTGCTGCAAGTAATAAAGGGTGCCTTGCTTGAACCTAACGTGCATTGATCTTTGTGTTTTCCTTTACAGATTGGTCTTTTGGACCGGGAACCCTCTCTTCACCTCGGATTAGACGGCCAGGTGGCTGAAACCGTACGGGGAAGAAATCAAATCGATTCTTCTTACATGTAAAGTCCTCCGACTGAATTGTCATCAAAAGAGGCCAGCCACTTTCTGACCTGTGACTGAAGGATGGGTTTTCTGCGAATCGGTGATCAATCACGTGGGCTCAGGTAAGGTGAATCTACTTTTTTTTTCTGTTTTAGAATCAGGGACTAGATGTGCATTGGTTTTTGTCAGATTGTATTTTTCTTACAGTCAGGGATAAAAAAAGGTACTGTCTTGTCATAGATCAGGAGAAACAGAATAAGTAGACTTTAGGTAGTCATTCTGAAGAGACTATAACAAAATTTGTGGTACACGTTAAAACTAGAGAATCAAGGTGAAGTTACGTAACAATCAAAAGTAAGGGAAAATGGGTAATAACTGTGCAAAAATACCCAGAGACCCACCGTTAACGGAAGATGCAAAATATATGCAGTCACAGTGCGCAGACAATGTCAGATACTTTTCAAAATGGGTTGTTAAATACGAATTTGACGGAAAATTGGAAAAATCCTCACTTATCAAACTTATTAAACAACTTAAAACTGATTCTAAAGGTCAGGTAAAAAAGCAACGACAGTTAGGAATTCCCCAGGCACACAGGTGGCTGGAGGAAGTAAACCGTAGGGACCAAAAGAACAAGGATTCAAAAACAATGTTTTTAGATAGGGAGGATAACAACCTAGTAATAGCAACAGCACCTCTGCCTCCCCCTCCCTTACCAGAATATGGAGTGAGTAGACAGGTAGATCCACCTCCGCTATATCCTGTGGTCACTGAGGATAGGGACGCTATAAAACTAGCTAAAATAAGGGATCCCATTGAAACTAGGTCCCGAACAAAAGCAGGTAATCGAGAGTCATGGCAGGAATTTAAAGACACACAACCTGCGGGAGAAGAAGAAGAGGAAATATGTCCACTCATAGAAGTACCGAACCTTCAGGCTGGGCAGGATAATCAGGATCCAACCATCTTAGTATACAGTCCCAGGACTCCGGAAGATATCCGGAAAGCTACAGAAGGGATTCCCCATCTGAAAATTAATTTTAGAAAATTCTCAGACAATTTACAAGGAATGAGGCTAAGTTATCATTTAAACGGGGAAGAAATAGAAAGGGTAGTTTGACAAATTGTAGGGCCAGACTGGTACATGATTTGTGGCAATTGGAATCCTCGTGATGCTGAACAAAAACCCCTTCCTCATAGCAGTGCAGATTTAGATGCTAGAGTAAAAGGACTTACAGACCATATCTCTGAACAATGGAAACCTAGGGCAGACTGGACGTGCATTAATCAATGCATCCAATAGGAGGGTGAGACAGTTGACCAATATTTCGCTAGGCTACTGGAATGTTTTAATAACCACTGTGGGATGCAGATCCCCGAAGACCAAAAACAAGACTCCCCATATGAACAGCAGTTGAAAAATGCATTTTTGAAAGGCAGTAGTACACCTATAAGCAGTTTCATTACAAAACATATGGTTGATCATCGAACTAGCAGGCTACAATAACTACTCGAATATGCTAGGCATGCTAAAAGGCATTTCAATAGCAAAAAGGAAAAGAAGGCTCAAGTATTTTCTGTAGAGAATGGAGTTGATGTTTATGTAGTACACCCCGGAAAGAAGGGCAGGAAAAATGCACAGGGAGGCAGGCAGTCTGATCAACGATCAGAAGACTTTGAAGGACGCAAGAAAAGGGGTGAATGTTTCAAATGTGGTAAAAAGGGACATTTGGTAAGGGATTGCAAGAAAAATAAGAAAGCAACTACGGAAGACAAGGAAGGTGAAGACTGACTATATGATAGTCAGGAATCATTAGAAGGGGCTAGTGCAGAAAGGACAAATGAGAATGTGAAAAGGGAAATAGAGGAAGTACAGGGAATTGATGACGGTGAAGTAGAAGATGAAGTACTAGACTTGGCTTTATTGAGCTTGGAGCTCTACTTAGCAGATACTAAACCAGAAGTTATACTTTCAGTGGAAGGCAGGGAAGTCAAATTTTTGTGCGACTCAGGGGCATCACAAACCCTGACACACCCCTCTAAATTGCCAGAAAACACAGAATCATCCAACTACATATTAGTCAAAGCAGCTAATGGGCAGCTATATTGGTAGCCCCTCTCCAGCAATATTACAATAACTGATCCTGTTTCGGGATTGACACAGAAAAGTAAGATTGTAGTTTCTGCAAAGTGCCCAGTGAATCTCTTGGGCAGAGATCTCATGCAGTTATTTGGTATAGCAGTAGTCCCAACCATGCAGGGAATGGAAGCACAGCAACAAACTGACACCTTTACGGTGCAATCTGGGGGTGAAATATTTTGTTGGTATAGTCAGGACTTGGTCACAACTGGTCCGGGGACTGTGACCAAGGAGCTGATGAACGTAGCTATCAGTAAGTTTCCCTCCCTCGACATTGATAAACAACACTTGTTACATTGTACCCTATATTTTTGTAATACACCAGGACCCAATAAGGAATATGAAGAAAAATTATTTAAGAATCATACAAATAGATTGGTACTGCGTAACCTGTACTGGGACACAGAAGGGAATAGTGTAGTCAGCTGCTCACTGCCTCAGGAATTTTTAACACTTTACAAATCTAATCAATTACCACATGTTAGCCTGACCAAGAATAAAAATATACATTGGGCAGACCTAGGGGAGAAAGCCACAAAATGGGAGAAACAAACAGAACTGGAACTGTCAGGACAGGGAATACAAGTACAAAAATTGAATTGGGTGACACAGACCAACCCAGCTGTGCACCTGCATTCTCTCGAAGACAGCTGATGGACACTCCTACTGAAGGAGGAAGAAAACGCCTTGCGAGATGTACCAGAGACTCTCTGGTCAACAGGGAAATCAGATGTAGGACTCATCCGTACGGCAGGACCAGTTAATATCACACCGAAATCAGCATTTAGACCACAGAAAAGACAATATCCCTTAAGGAAAGATGCATAGGCAGGGATAAAACCTATCATAGCAGCATTACTTAAGGGAGGGGTACTAGTGGAATCTCCCAATTCTCCGTGTAATACACCTTTATTTCCAGTTAAAAAAGCCACTGGAGAATGGCGTATGGTCCAGGATTTGCAAGCTGTGAATGACGCAGTAATACCAAGGGCACCCATAGTGCCAGATCCACACACTCTGTTAAATGACTTAAAACCTCAACGAAAGTATTTCTCTGTGGTGGATATTAGTAACGCATTATTTTCAATACAGATACACCCAGATAGCCAGTAGTGGTTTGCATTCACATTTCAGGGAAAAAGATAAACATATACGCGACTACCACAGGGATATTGCGAGAGCCCTACGATATTCTCACAGGAAATGTCAAGTAACTTGGCATGGTTTAATCCACCGAAGGGTAGTCAGATTTTACTTTATGTTGATGACATTTTGTTAGCGGCCCCCACCCTGCAGGATTGTAGGGAAGATACAGTAGCACATCTATGATTTTTAGCTGCTGAGGGACATAAAGTAAACAAAGACAAACTGCAGCTCTGGAAAAAACAGGTGAAGTACCTAGGATATGTGATATCCAAGGAAGGTAGAACATTAGACGAGGACAGAAAAGTGGCAATCTTGCAGGCACCAAAGCCTACCACCAAGAAGGAAATTATGTCCTTCTTGGGAACGACTAATTTTTGTCGAAGCTTATATATAAGACACCCATGGCAGCGCAAGATTTGTTACAATGGACATCGGAAGCAGAATCGGCTTTTTGTAAACTGAAACAATTAATAGCATCCTGTCTAGTTCTGGGATTACCAAATTACCATAAATGTTTTTTCCAGACTGTAGATTGCAAGCAGGGTTATATGACATCAGTACTAACACAACAACATGGGGATAAGCAACGTCCCATTGCTTACTATTCATCACAGCTGGACCCAGTGGCACGGTCACTACCCCACTGTGTCCAGGCAGTTGTTGCAGCTGCAATGGCGGTACAGGCATCAGCTTCAATAGTTTTGTTCCACTCCCTCACTTTGAGGGTACCTCATGCAGTCACAATTATCTTGTTGCAAGAAAAGGTGGCATTTCTTTCCCCTGCTAGGCATCTCTCCTGCATGACTATATTATTGAGCCAACCTCATATGACAATTGAACGATGCACGACTTTGAACCCTTCTACTCTGCTACCAACCCCTGCAGACGGCACACCGCACCACTGCCTGCAGGTAATTGAGCAAAAGACACTACCTAGAAAAGACCTCACAGATGTCCCCTTGGATAATGCTGAGGTGACATACTACGTGGATGGCTCGTGCAAAAGGGGCCCTGCAGGACAGAACCTAGTAGGATATGCAGTAGTCTCTGATACTGAAGTTATAGAAGCAAAATCTTTACCGCACCATTTATCTGCACAGGCAGCAGAATTGATTGCCCTGACATGGGCATGTACTTTAGCAAAGGGTAAATGTGTAAACATTTTTACTGATAGCCAGTACGCTTTCTCCACTGTACATGTGTTTGCACAACAGTGGAAAAACCGGGAATGATAACATCTACTGGCAAACCTATAAATCATGCGCAGTTTATTTTAGATCTTTTAGAATCTATTCAGTTACCTCAGAAGGTGGCCATTTGCAAATGTGCAGCTCACACCAAGCAACAGGATAGGATTTCAAAAGGTAATGCAAGAGCTGATACAGCTGCAAAACAAGCAGCTACAGAGGTATTTCTTTTAAATGAGGAATTACAACCCTCTGAAATTTTGAATCTGGATATGTTAAAAACAATGCAGACAGTTAGTATGCAAGCTGAAAAACAGGGATGGATAAAATGAGGAGCAGTCCTCGAAAATGGGCTATACATCTCTAATGAAGGGAAAACAATACTACCCTCTAATTTGTTCCGCTATGCGGCATTGTTGAGCCATGGGCAGTGCCATGTCTCAACAGGGGGATGACACATCTGGTGAACCAAGTGTTCACAATGTACGGATTTTACAAACTATTCTAAAAAATTGGTTTAATGTGTCAGATTTGTAACAAACACCATGCACAGGGGGCGATAAAGCCCAAGTAAGGGAGTTTTCCCACACCACTATAACAGTTTCACACTATCTGTATGGATTTCATAGAATTGAACAAATGTGAGAATAAGAAGTATTGCCTTGTCATTATAAATATGTTTTCCAGATGGGTGAAAGCCTTTCCAACCAAAAACCCAGATGCAGCTATAGTGGCAAAAGTACTTGTCAAGGAAATTATTCCTAGGTTCGGCATTCCGGAGAGAATCTATAGTGACAATGGTACGCACTTTGTAAATCAAACCATACAGCAGCTGAGTAAGTTTTTTGGTATTTCTTTAAAAAATCATTGTGCATATCATCCGCAGTCTACAGGGCTGGTTGAAAGACATAATGGTATACTGAAAAGCAAACTGAGGAAATTGATAGCTGAGACAGGGAAAACCTGGCTGTACTGTTTACCCCTGGCACTGTTGAACATGAGAACCATCCCTACAGCAAAAGGACTGACTCCTTTTGAGAAGCTGTATGGGAGGGCTTATTACACACCCCAGTGGAAACCTCACATGTCATCAGACCAGGAAGCTGATTTTACGTTAGCTGAATATATGAAAAAGTTGTTGAGTTCTAAACATCTGTTGCAGTTTAATTCTGTTTCAGGTCAAAAACAAACCGAAACATCGGAAGTGGCAGTGACGCCAGGAGACTGGGTGTGGATTAAAATCGTGAAGCGAAAGAACTGGGCATCGCCAAAGTGGGAAGGTCCTTACCAAGTGCTTCTTTCAACACCTACTGCAGTCAAAATAGCAGAGCGAGCTTTGTGGATACATCTGACACATTGCAAGTTGGTGAAGAACTTCAAGCTGGACAAAGACCTTACCTCTCCATCGGGACCCTAAGCACAAAGTCTGGCTACAAAGGGGGGTCAGATCAATAGGAAGAGATCCGTCTCAAACCCAGTGAAGCAATCATCGGTGCTGGGGTCCTATAGAGCAGAGAGTAAGATCACGTGTCCTTGGCGAAGATGACGGAAGCAAGAAAGATCCAAATGCATCATGGATGCATGCATGGAAAATCAGACAAACCTTGTACCTACCTGCTTTGTCTCCTTGCTGCAAGTAATAAAGGGTGCCTTGCTTGAACCTAACGTGCATTGATCTTTGTGTTTTCCTTTACAGTATGTAACTAACCAGGCATATCAGACAGCTGTAACATCCACAGAGGTTCCTCAGTAAAACACTACATGGTGTATGTAACATGTCCTATGCAGACCACCTAAAGGTCGTATCTGTGTAATCTGTCTCCTACATGCTTTGGACAGGAGGTGTATGTCTGCCATACAGGGTGGTGCCAGACCCCACTGTTGACATCTTACATATCCATGAAACAAGTAACACCAAACATATCTGTTCTACAGACCTACACATTGACTGTGGTAGATATAGGACATGCTGGAGAGACAGGTATGGAACCCAGAGATTACACCCTATATGGAACAGACTCCACATCCATGTGAAGCACAGTTCCACCCTAACACAAATCAAGTGCAAGTTACACAGTTGGATGGGGAAAAGGACAATCATACCTGCTTGAGGACCAATGTCTACAATAGACACAGGGAAACTGTGGATGGTTCAACCCCAATGCCCTGGCTTTTAGTTGTTTCAGCTCCCAAAACCCTGCTTACCCTTATTAATGGTATCAGACCTTGACAGTGTTTACAGATGCATGTCTAGGAATAAATGGGCCTCTGTTTCTGTTAGCCTATTAAACCTATGAACCTGGAACCTATACTGTGTTACCTTTCTGACAACATTTGTCTTCTGTGCTGATATTCAATTCTGTGCTCTAATGTTGATGGGTTGATTGTAGATGTGTACCCATAGGTGTGTCCTACACAACCCTGAAAGTGAAACATAAACATTTCCATGTGATACCTGTTATTGTGTGACTACACAGCCATTACAACAACCATAATGTACACACACTATTATGGTATAGTCATTACAAATGGCAATGTATAAATTCTGAAAATGAACAGTACAAGTAGCATGTCAAAAGCAACATTGGATGAAATAAAATCATATTAATGTACATAGTCACCCTGTGCATCAGACACATAATTTTATTTTCATGCATCCATGAGAGAGATGAGATGAATGTTGCACAGGTATCATCACTTGCACAGGGTGTTGTGTGAGGGTGCAGGAAGCCTAGCCTTACCCAATAGGTTGGTAAGCTTGTATGTGAGTCAGGAAGGGATGCAGGCAGAATGGCACATAGAAATGTGGTGTGTGTGTCTGTAGTTGACCTGAATGTGACAGTGATGTGTGAGTGTCTCTGTGTACATAGCTGAACTCAGTGCAAGCCCTACATGTCTGTATGTTTGAGAGCTGTGAGCTGTGCATGGTAGAGCTGACAGTTCATTCTCTCCTGCCCTGAATATGTGAACTGGCTCTGCCAGGAGTTGCACTGGCACCTCCATGCCCAAGGTCAGATGCTGTGTTACTACCTGAAGTTGACTGCTGTCTGCTGGGAATGTGTTCTCCGTGGGACCACCGAGGACCATGAGCCCATGGCCTGCCACATCTTGGTGTAGACAGCACGCTCCCCTCTGGAGAGCTGGATGCACTGCCACTACGGGACCGTGATTGTGCATGGCCACATTGACTCTCAGCAGATGTAGTTGCTGACCTACGTCCACAAGGCCAACACTCAATTCCAACCAGACTGTCCATCACAGATAACATGCATTCCAAGACAGATAGTGTGCAATCTGTCTTAGACCAATGTCTTTCCACTGTATCAATGAACCAATCCAGGGTATCAGCAATATGGTGTCACGGACATCAGACTGTGTTGCATCCATAACCTTGAGCATTCATCTGGAGTTCCTTTCTGAATGTGCCTGTGCCTACATGATGGGCCTAAACATATGCCGAGTGACACAGGATGAGACACCTGCAACAGGTGGTGGAGGGACAGTAGGCCTCCTACGAGCACCACTATCCATCCACCTGTGTGGAACCTTGCCAACTGTTAGGCTATGGCCAGTGTCAACAGTTATTTCAGCCACAGTAGCCATAATTCCCTGTTCAATCTCCCCAACCTCCAACTGTCCAATATCTGTGGCCACAGGGGACTGTGTATGCATAGACATATTGGCTGTGTATGATGATAATGAGGGTGGATGAGGAATGGCAACCTCAGTGTCAAATTCAGCCTCTGCAACCCCCAGCTGTGCCTTACTTTGGCCACCAACATCATTAGAGTCCAAAGAGACACTGACATCAGGTTGTGAAGGGGGCAAAGACCAACCCCCCCGGTCACCTGTGATAAAAAGGAAAAAGCATTACATTAATACCTGCACTACTATGCTCTTCAGTACTATGATGCAATATATTTTAAGCTGTATACACTGCTGTCACTATTATACACTTGTATAACCCACAACCTCCTATAGTAGGACATGAGGACATTATTTTCTAACCCAGATCTGTAATCATTTGAAAATAAAAGTTCTTTAAACAGGAATTTCATGAGCAAAATATAAATGATGTACACTGTTGACATACTGCAAAACTCACAATTGACAGTTATGGCAAGCTGTAATGTAATGACAATACTGTCAAATCAATCACTGTGGTCATACCTACAAGGCATATGTATGAGCCTAAACCACGTACAGTTAGAAATAATCTGTACAATTGGCAAACATGCAAACAGTACATCAATCCAGCCAGCAGGCCTGTTGATGACACTTGAGTGAATACAGTCAAATCTACATCTCTGACAAAACAGTTTTGTGCTTACCAGCAGCAGGAGCATGGCCTCTTCTTATTCCTGACAATAGTATAACAGGGCTAATACTTCAAAATATCTCACATTTACATTAGCTGCTATGTTAACAAGTATGTGGTTCACAAAATGTGCATGAGATTAAAACTGCAGCTAACCCCCCAAAACACCTGACACCCACATAAAACTATGTGCACCCTGACATGCTGAATACTACAGTATTCCAATACTGATCCAACGAAGCATACCTGGATGCTCCACTTGAGTGGAAATGGTTGTACCTACATCCATGGCATACTGGGTAGTGGATGCTTGGGAGCTGTCCTATGTTGTAAGGTTCTCTAGGAGTTCTTCAGTGGGTGACAGAGGTTGTTCTACTGCAGGCCCACCACCAGTGACCTGACAATCCCTGGCCTCATCCGCTGCATGTCTGCATGCCAAGTTGATCATGTCTGTGGCATGGTGTCACACCTGCTCATATGTGTGATTCTGGTGACCCACAGCATTAATGCTGTGCACCAGTTCATCCCACAAGGCTGTACACTCTTGTCAATTTTCCCTCCCTCTGGACAGCAGGATTTGATGGCATTGTCTCAAGTCCTCAATAATGAGGTCATTATCTGCTTCAGTGAAAGATGCACAGTGACTGGCATGCATGATATTTCCTGAAATACAAATAAATGAGAACACATGTCAGGATCACATATGTGGGAGTACAGTATGTAGAAATGCAGCAATAAAAGAAGCCTATTAGCATTCCCCACATGATTATATCTCTTAATCAACAGTGTTCCAAACATACAAAGGTTGTGGAAGCAACCAGGATAGTAGCAATAGTGATCCACTGCTGTTTGTGACATGACGGATACTCATGTATGATCACACAACAAACACAGGAGTCCATTTTAGTGTGACCTATAGCAGGGAACCCCCACCCCTATCATATGTATAAATAACAGTGCCAGCTAAATAGCACGGTACTTCTACAACTGCTAACAAAGGAAGTATCCAGCAGACCTGTGTACCTAGTTAACACACACAGCATTATACCCTTGCTGTACTCCACATCCTCTGGAGGTCTAACACAGCTGGAGATCACTGGCATGTCATCATTACATTTGTAAGAAAGGCTTACTGATGTAATCTCCATTCCCTCCTAAGTATATTCAAACATGTGCATCATGTTGAAAACAAAATGGTTACATATCTGATGGAGTACAAAACTCCTCTGTTGAAAGATACAGCTATATAAGTACTGTGTGAATGAGTTAACCATACAAACCAAGTCTCATACACAATGGTTCCTCTAGCTAGGTATTTGCCTTTTTAAGATGGTTCTCATTATAAGGTGATTGCCTCTGAACCAATCTGTGGTTCAGGAATATTACATGCAGCATACACATCTGATTTGCAGTGTAATCAGCCAATCCCATGCAACTACTCCAAAACATATAAGGCCTCCATGTAGATTCCACCCCCTTTCTCACATTTTGCGTTGGAAATAACTGTGGTGGGAATTATGTCAGCACAGAGATAATGTTTGTAGCAGCTACTTGTTACATACAGATGTGTGTGCTACAGGCTGAAGCTGAAGTTGCTGCTTTAGGTAAAAGGCATAGTTAGAGAGGCTGCAGAATGTGTAGGGCATCAAAACTTAAGAGTAACTGAGTGACCTGTGGCAACTTTGGTGTACAGCCAGAACCTGATTAAGAGAACCCCTCCTATTGGAAAGTAATGTATGTGTTTAAGGTAAGTATGTTAGCCAAATATATCATTAACAGAGTAAAGGGAAACATGCTTGTTGTATCCTAGAACAAGGTAGGGAGTACATTAACTGTTATGTCAGCCAGTCAGATAACTATTAAGTCATGTGTTATGTCATGGTAGTCATCTGGAATGTGTGTGCTGGCAACTGTTGCTTCTAGCACAACCTCCATATATGTATGTAACTCGTGTTGTTGTGGCTGTCTGTAATACTAGCAGCAAATCATTGTGGGCTGCATTCTGATATGACTGGGCCTCATTTGAATTACATACTTCAAACTACTCTGGGAATTCATACTGATGCATGATCTGACATTCTATGCACTTTCTAATGTTGATACAGGAATATTTTAAATGTGGTCCTATCTGTAGGCCTTTGCCATTATTTAGAAGCAAGCATTCATACTGTACTGCTTTGGGTAGATAAATAGGTGATGAGACAGTCATACATATCAGAATCTATACTGGTGATGTACACATATATGTATTTTAAATGCTAGATGGCTGTATTTGAACCCAGAACCATGCTGACCAAAAAGAAATGTTTACACAGCATTTAACAGATTGAGCTACTCAGTAACTGTTATAGCAGGTGTATTTTTACATGTTGCAGATTATAAATGCACACTTGTCTGCTGTTAAATATCTCACTAACATCTATTATTATGTGCATAGCTTTATAATGATGTATTTCTCTACCAATGCCCCAGATAAATTCCCATTTTTCCATTATTCATGTAGCAAGTGTATTTTTACTTGTAGATATAATTGCACAGTTACCTGCCGTTAGGTACCTCACTTTCATCTATTCTTATGGTTATGGCTTTATAGTGATGTAATTCTCTACCAGAGTCCTAGTTACACTCCTATTTTTCCATTAATCTTATAGATGATTTGCGAGATGTGGTGTGATGTGCAGCATCGCTTAAACACACTTAGCGATGGGAAAATGGCAAGTGTTGTATTTTGCTTAAAATTATTGCATTAACCAACTGGCTGTGTGGTATGGTGGGTTGATTCATTGCTCTGTAGGTACAATGGTCCTGGCTTTAAAATAGTGTGCAGGTGTAATTTTTGAATATGATTACTATTTTTTTCAAATACATACATCAATATACTGCCATTTAGCTTAGCTTAACAATGCTGTGTGTGTCACTTGGCATTGCACAAAAATTCTCAAAAGAAAAGAAAATGTCTTTCGACACCATCCCCCATTCTGGAATTATAGCTAAACTCACTAAACTAGGTATAAATCCCTATGCCATAAGATGGGTTGCCAATTGGCTCACTGACAAAACCCACACTGTAAAAGTTGCAGACTCCAAATCTGACCTCAAGGCAGTGACATGTGAAGTGCCACAGTGTTCCATCCTGGGACCTCTCCTGTTTGGTATCTACTTCTCTGAAGTACAGGCTAACATAGAAGGCCTCTGGCTGATGAAGTTCAAAGATGACTGCAAACTAGGAGCCATAGTCAAGTCCCCAAATGATGTGAACATCCTACAGAAGGGCCTCACTGAGACAGAGGCCTGGTGTCAGAGCCATTGCCTCAAGCTCAATGCCAAAAAGTGCAGTGTTATCCCCTTTGGTAAAAACTCTGTACCCTTGAACTACCACATAGGCAGCAATCTACTTAACACTGAATGTGTGATAAGAGACCTTGGGACCCAGGTGGACAGTAGTCTCTCCTTTGATAGTCACATCACCACAGTAGTCAGGAAATCCTTCTACATGGCACACCTCATCATAAAAGGGTTCTCATCCAGGAAAAAAGAGGTCATTGTTCCCCTCTACTCGTCACTCATTAGACCTATTATAGAGTACAATGCCCCTTTTGGAATGTACTTCACAAAACATCTGCAGCAGTTGGAAAGGCCACAGAAGTACCCCACAAAAAGGATTACTGGCCTCAATCAAATGCCCTACACTGACCACCTCAAAAAACTCCAGCTTTACTCTGTAGCATATCGCCTATTCTGAGGTGATCACTGCCTAACATATAAAGCTATGTCAAACCCAGAGCTGTTGGACATGCTACACCTAAAGAAATCCCAATCCCTCCAAGCTACATGCTCTAGGGACCTAAACCTTGTCACCACAATAAACAGGACATGCTGGAGGGATAGATTTCTGTCCCAAAGACTTCTTATACACTGGAACAAGCTACCCATCAATGTCAAGCAAAGTTCTTCATTAGCACTCTTCAAGAAAAATCTTGATGAGTGGATGGGAAATAGGAAATACCCCCAGGGATCACTTCTCTGTCTCTGCTGGACAGTGGCACAGGAAAATAACTTTCTTTGGTGGCGTAAGCTATGGTACTGTGCTGGCTAGGCTTACATAGGCCCTTGGGCCGACAGTCTATTACCTACCTATGAACCTATGAACCTATGAACCTATGAGAGATAGGATAGTGGTGAAATAGGGTGCAAGCAGGAGGAAAAGCACAGTGAAAGGCAAGTAGGTAGGTATGTGCAGGAAGGGTGTAGAAATGAACCATAGCTATCCATTTCTTCTACTGCAACAGCTGTGCACTTAAAGTTTTTTTTTAGCTGAATTTGGACATAAGTGCATTGTCAAGCCAATTGGACCAAATTAAGTGTGTCCAGTGGACACGTGTTTGAAATGGAGAGCTATATATGGGACAATATATTTTTTTTGGGGGGGGCAGGTGCCCGTTTTTTTTAAAGGTGAGAGTGGAATGTCAGAAAAGGGACAAATGTATGTGTAGGGGAGATAAGTTAGGAAGATGAAGAAATTTTTTTCAGACAGACAAGACAGCAGACAGGGCTGGTGTGTGACACAAGGTGGGGGGTGAACACCTTGGTTGGGGGAGATTGTTGTGGAATCCCAGCTCCATGGATGTCAGACAAGGTAGCAGTGTGACACAAGAACTCACCCATAGGACTGTCAGCACTGAACCTGCACTACTCCTGCGATGGCAGTGGTCAACACCGGTGAGTGGAGTCAGACTGCTCCACCTGGATGGCCAGCATGGTCTCCATCTGGTGTAGGCATGCACCAACAGTTTGGTGCAGTAGCCCTCACACCATGCCTGCCAGTCCATCACAGGTTTCAAAAGCACCTCCACTCCCAGATGGGGGATGACCCACAATCTGTAAGGTGGAACTACCTGATGGAACAGGTAGCCCAGGGGCAGCAGAGAGGGCACCACCATGCTGCAGCCCAGAGGGGCTGGGCCCAGGTGCATGGCCGGGGGGGCCAAGGTAGGTGGATCATTGGGAACCAGCCTACCCGGTCGCTCTGTGGTAAATTAAATATAAACATAAGAAAAAATAAACATGACCAAACAAATATAATTAATAACATAAAAGAAAACAATAATGAGTAATGGAAGGAAACTGAAAAGAATATAAAGAGAACCACAACAACAAATAATGTAAATGAAAGTTTTTTTTAACAGCAAAGCAATATTAAATTATACATAAAGCGAACATAAGATGTAATTACAAATAATATGATATTATCAAATTATAATAATAAATATAATTAATAAATAATAGAAGAAAAGGAGTGGGTGAGAGAGAAAAAAAAACATTAGGAACTTCACAGATAATATAACTACACAGACTACTACTACATACTTCTAAATATGTTAGATTTCACTTGTGAGAACACTGCTTATATTATATAGATGATGTTGCACATACATAACTCTCAGCCTGTCAGCATAGGACATTATGTGCCAAGCCGTACAAAATGGTGGTACAAAGGTACATTGACAGGGAACATTTTTACGTAGTGTGCTCATACATTAGTAGCAAGGTGTTCTAATAACAAATTTGCCATTAAATTGCATTACAAGTAATGTCATATATCTGCAAATCAAAGGACCAGACATATGGGGCAGTAGTCATTACATTCTGCAAAAATCATGACAGTTGAGAGGTATGTTCATGTACACTAATTACACTAGACAGCTGGACATTTCTCAGTTGGCTGCCATGGGGTTAGAACTCACAAGCGGTGACTACAGGAAGACTGAACATCTTCTCCGGGATTCATGAAGCTTGGCGCAAGGCCGGCATTAGGCTTGCACCGATCGTGCGGCATGTAGATGGCACAGTAGTGCCATATGCATATTAATGAAGGTGCGCTGCCGCCACAGCCACATGCATAGGAAACGAGCATGAGTGCATGGGGCGTGTCGAAGTGCAGTAGGGAGGCGTGGAAATTTCAGCTGTTGACGTGCAACCTAAAATGCTGAATATTACAGTCTGCCTGCAATAGTAATCACACCTGTAAGTGTCCGTGGATACTGAAACGTATGCAAAGAATGCAAGACAGTTCTTGTGAACACAAGAAGCAAACACAAATGCACGTTAGCGAATATCGAGTCTCCATTCCCCGAACAAATGACAATTAAAACTGTGTGCCCGTAGTCCAATGCAGTGTACATAGATATACCAAGTGGAAGTGAAACGCATCATGTTAGTGCGCCAACAATAGCTACGTCTAGCCCAATGGTCAGGGTTACCACCTGTCCCACATTTTGAGGGATAGTACACAGTTGGGCATTTGTGTCCATACCAAAACCATTCTAAGTGTAAAATATCCTGCGACCGTATGACATAATTATGTCCCACATCGCATGTAATAGTCACGTACAATAGTAATAGCCATATGTAACATACCACGTTACAAGAAATAGAATAAGCAAGTATACGAAACAGATGGAGCATATAAACTGCTACAACAATAAGCCAACATGTAGGCATAAAACAAAAGTAGTATCCGTAGTACTGACCGTGGGTATGTGTTGTCCTGTAGAATCCGATTTGTGTCCAGAAAATATCCCATGCTGGCAATATGAAAAGGTGGCAACCCTACCAATGGTCAGAGCAGTCAGCCAGAAATCTGCCCATATGTGGTCCAAGCTGTTTTTGTCAGGATGTGTAAAAGTTGAACGGGTATTACCTGGGTGTACCTACCATGTCATGAAAGATAAGTACTGGCGTGTATCTATGTGCGTGATGTACAGCATGTGGAAGGTGAAAAATGCCAGGGTAGTCCTCACACCCATACAGGTACCTGACATATGTAGTGTATGAAAATGTGTCCCCTTGACTGTGCCATGGGCCATCAACCAAAGAAGGGATGGATGGAGTGTCTAGAATATGTGTGTGGGGGTGATGGGTAATGTTATAATCCACAAAGGCGAGACTGTGTTGGATGCACAATAGGTGAACTGGAGGTGTATGAGGGAGCAGCATGTGAATCAGTAAGAAACACATAGAACAAGCATACACATCTGCAATACAACCTGACAGGCCATACTGTAGAACACAATCACACAAACATGTGAATATTAAAATGTGAGATACACATGTACAGAAACGTCTTGGGCACATACCCACAGAATGCTCTGGATGGAACTGGGCCATCCAAAGGTAACACACCTGGATGCATAATTGAATACCCATCATCCCCTCTACAGCACACAACCCACCCCCATTCTTGAACGTCCACCAAATCCAGCCATACTCAGGCGACTAGCTTGGCGCAGCCATAGCTACACATACTGACCACTACTCATATGTAGTAGGCAGTGTCACCCCAGGCAATGTCAGGATTGCAAGCTATGTATCCCTTGCATGTAAAACCCTAACACATTTTCGTAAATCCAAAAGAATGGACGGTTATTTCCTTGTTCAATTTTTGGATATCCCTCATGGGATACGTATCTTATGTAAACAGCAGACTTGGTATTACGACACGATGTCCACTCCTGTAGACATCTGGACAGAAGTTGTATGTGCAGTAGTGGTTTATGAAACTGTTTAGCCTCTAGATGGTCATGCAAAACCTACTACCCAGGATCAAACACCTGCCCGTGATGCACGTCTCCCCACAAGAATTATCGAGAGAATTTATTGTACACAGTCACATAATGGCACTTGGAAATAGGGTGATTAAGGCGCTGACATAAGCAGGGTACCACCTGACCCACTGTGTGAAGGACAGTCACTGTTTGGGTAGGTGTGTCCTCACCAAGAATGATACAATGGCAAATGTCCTGTGATTGTAGGAAATAACTATGTACCATACGTCATGTAACAGTTGCCTAAAACAGTTATTTCTGGATGTAAAATATGTAAATCGTACAAGAAACAGAATAAGCAACTAAAGTGCTACAGGAATAGGCTCTCATCTAGGAAAATAATGAATGTACTAAACCCTGTACTGACCGTGGGTATGTGTTGGCCTAAACAATCTGGTGTGTCCAGAATATAGTCCATCCTGGACATATGAAAATGTGGCAACCCTACCAATGGTCAGAGCATTCGCACAATAACTGGCCAGCCTCTGAATCACCCACAAAACCAGTGACCTTTGGAGGAAAGGTGTTGAATGACACTTGAATGACCAATGACAATAATTAAGAGTAATAGACGCATTTAACTGCAGAAAACAAGTATTAATACATATGGCTCTGAATCTGTCAACACGTTTCAAGTTAATAGTACTAATATTGTAGAAGTGTCCGTGATTGTCCCTGATTTGTCATTGCCTTGTCCCTGTCACTATTACAGAGGTCCGTACACATATGTACACCAACCAACTGTCACATTTGTAGACAGTACTATTGCATACCTGTAGTGAAGTCATAAGTGATGTCCAGAATAATATTCATCGTATATGTGACTGAAATAGTCAAATGTAAATGGAAACACCAGTGGAAACACCCCCCACCCTGTATTATGTAGTGGAACCACCCCCCACACTATATTATGTAGTGCCAACATAATAATCTGGTCAGAGGTGGCCAAACCCCTGTGTCTGTAAACACAGGTAGAATGTTAAAATTGGGACCAACTCCATCCATGTGCTAAGTCTGACATTAGAACAGGGTCAGGGAAGTTCCGGTCACTAGTCGGACAAGCCTAAACCCAGATCACCACATGAACACCCTGACAATCAAACACACGTATGTACCAGGACTATAAGCTTTGAAGTTCTGAATATCCTTGGAGTGAGTAAACATGCCGCACGGGTCCAGAGCAGTAGGGAATAGAGAATGTCATATGTGTAGCACTGTGGTTTTCCCAGCAGGAGAATGGATGCCTGCTGTGTAAGTGAAGCAGTGAGGTGTATGTTAGGGGTATACATATAAATGAAGCAGAACACCAATAGTGTAGTGGTTAGAGCATCCGCCTAATGTAAATGCATTCCCGGTTCAAGTACGACTATAGCACATATCACTTTCTTGTGTAATGAATGCCTCTGTGCTGTAAAGCCAACATTTAAACACGTAAAGGTGAACGTGTGCTTCGCATGGGGACATTAACCGGGTTCCATCAATCAAAGTGGAACTGTCATAATGAATAAGGCACACCTAAGCACAAAGAAGTGGCAGTAAACATATGTAACTCACAATAAGGATATGCAAGTGCGCCTGCGTGTGTGTAAGCAGCTCCAAGCTTAAGAAAAGTATGTTGTTTTGTTCAGATGTAACTTATATATGTATATATAGATATATAGATGTGTGTATAGATATATATCCACAGACAAAAAATAAAGAAATACATGAAAAGAAAAAACAATTATATATATATATATATATATATATATATATATATATATATATATATATATATATATATATATATATATATATATATATATATATATATATATATATATATATATATACATATAGAATGAACGCCGAAAGGAGAAAGCATACACAAGGGTTGTGAAGGGAATCTAGAGCAACTAAGGTATTATACAGTGCTTGCAGTGTATGTCAGATAAAGCTGCACAAGACTGAGCAGAGCACCGCTATTCACACCAGAGGCAAGGTTATACCAGTGGCCATAATATCGTTGAACTGCTACGTCAACATTACACACAGACGGAATGTAGTTCATGTTGTGACCACCTACACTTGTAACCCGCAAATGGCCATAATCCATAACACCAGGAAAGGCACGTATGTGTAAATAATACACGAGGCGGTACAAAATGTGTGTAGGGCCCCTAACGCTCTGGAGAGGGAAATGTGTAAAGGTGTGTCATGGCTGAGATATCATGTGGATAATGGCTGTTACGCATGGAAACTCAACACGGGTGGGTTGGAGGACCTATGGCTATGCCATTATCGATACAGGAGTGCCAGGGTTGGTTGCGCCGGTTCCAATGGAGCAGTCTGTGTAGGTCAGCTAGTACATAGGTGCGATTCTCAGCTAGAGCGTCTTCTGCATGGAGACATGCATGAATGGGTGTACCGTCATTGAAGGTTGTGCGTCAGGGCTGGCAACTATGCACGTAAAAGTCTATCAGCCAATCATTAGCGGACCAGAGTTCTGCTGTGGCAACCCCTAACCAGGAAAAGCCAAAAGACACAACAACATGCAGACATCAATATGTTGACGTACATTCTCTGTAACACATGCACTGCATTTATTGACATAAATAATATGAATGTGCACAGACACAAATACAGTAGCAGGCATACTAGGCTGTGTAGACGAGGAATAGGTCAAATGACACTGTATCACATCACACTTATCAGCGGTACTCCATACATGAACAAAGTGCGACATCTGTCCGCTGTATAATGTGCTATATACCGATTACAAGTTAACCGGAGTGAAGTGTCGGTGTCATAATGACTAAGGCAATAGTATGCTGTTGAAGCAGAGATAAAACCCAAAACGCATGTGTAAGTGTGTTTGTACAGGAAATGTATGGGTCTACGGACACACAGATGTATATATATATATATTTATATATATATATATATATATATATATATATATATATATATATATATATATATACATACATGCATACATACACACACACATATACAAATATGTATATATATATATATATATATATATATATATATATATATACACATACATTTATTGATATATACACATATACACAAATTAAATATGTATATGTCATTGTAGATATACACATGTACATAACTAGCTTACTGTACAGCAAGCAATTACAGGTAACATATGTTCAGACTGGGCATATGTTAGTGGGAGGTCCAATAAACAAACGTTTACCCCCCACACCGCCCAGCTAGGCCAGTCACACATACAGACACGCAATAAAGGTAAATACACCGCTGCTTTCCAAACCACCAGCAGGAAAGTACCAGTGGGAGAGATCTGCAAGGTCTACACTTTAAACATGGATAATGGGGTCCCTTGTGGGACACCAAAAATTCACTATACAAGCAGCCTATGGTCATTGAGGTGAGCAGGATGTAGCTGTACACGGAACAGTAGGTTGTGCAAGTGTGATAACACATGGGTTGACAAGATGTACGACATGTGTCCCAAGACGGGGAGAGTGGGCAGTGTGTAGGGGTGTGTTCATACACCAGCTGTGCTCACAGTAAGTATGAGTCATGAGTGCTGTAGGGGGGTGTCAGGTAGGGGAATCATGGGTATGCAATAATGGCCATAAGTGTGCAGGTGTTGGTTGGCAGAGATGTAGTAGGCCCGCCCAGTGGAAGTAATTAATATTCCTATGTGGGCACTGCTGACGCTCATACTTCACAAACGTGAAGAGCAAATCTACTGGATAGTCTGTAAGCCATTTGGGGAACACATAGGAAATTTATCAGTGCTCTGTACCCAATTAACATGGACGTCCATGATTACGAATCAGAATCTAACACAGTCCTAACTAAATCCTGCCAGAACCAGTGATATTAGGTCAACAGATGGCGGAATAGACGTAATGACTGACAGCATATCTATATATACATATATATATATATATATATATATATATATATATATATATATATATATATATATATATATATATATATATATATATATTTGTATACAGACACAGAAATATAAATATGATATTATATATATATATATATAATATATATATATATATATATATATATATATATATATATAGATATATATGTTACTGTAGATATACAGACTGGGCATATGCTACTGGGAGGTCCAATAAACAAACGTTTACCCCCCACACCACTTAGCTAGGCTGGTCAGACATACAGACCTGCAATTAAGGTAAATACACCGCTGCTTTCCAAACCACCAGCAGGAAAGTACCAGTGGGAGAGATCTGCAAGGTCTACACTTTAAACATGGATAATGGGGTCCCTTGCGGGACACCAAAAATTCACAATACAGGCAACCCGTTGTGATTGATGAGAGCAGGTTGTAGCTGTACATGGAACAGTAGGTTGTGCAAGTCTGATAACACATGGTATGACAGAATGCACGACATGTGTCCTGAGACGGGGAGTGTGTGCAGTGTGTAGGGGTGTGTTTATACCTCAGCTGTGCTCACAGTAAGTATGAGTCATGAGTGCTGTAGATGGGGTGTCAGGTAGGGGAATCATGGGTATGCAATAATGGGCATAAGTGTGTAGGTGTTGGTTGGCAGAGATGTATTAGGCACGCCCCGTGGAAGTAATTAATATACCTATGTGGGCATAGCAGACACCTATACGTCCCAAACCTGAAGAGCACATCTACTGGATAGTCTGTAAACCATTGGGGGAACACATAGGGACTATATCAGTGCCTTGTACCCGATTATCATGGACATCCATGATTACGAATCAGAATGTAACACAGTCCTAACTAAACACTTCCAGAACTAGTACGTTTAGGTGGACAGGTGGCGGAATACATGTAATGATTACTGAATACATGTATGAGTCATGAACAGCATGTACCTCGACAAATGTGAATGAATACATATACCCTGTGACTGTCAATGTGTCAGGTTAATAGAACCAATCATCTAAATGTGTCCCTCAGGGTGCTATGCAGTGTCCCTGATACAGTGTTCATTCTCCCCCATTTGTATGTGAGGTCTGCTAGTGATGGAAAGCGCATATTCCGCCGACCACCTTAGGTAGATGATAGCATAATAGTGTGGGGTTACCACCTTTTCGCCTTTGTGAGGGACACTCTACTCTGGGCAGTTGTGTCCTGCAAAATGAATGTTATGGCACATGGCCTGTGATATTGGGAAAAGAGTTCATATATTGTGTGTAGTGGTGTCATAAAATGATATTGTTGTATCTGAAACAGGTACATGTTATAGGAAACAGTATTAGCAACTATAATGCTACAAGAATAACCTTAACGTATGCAAACCGGTGAAGTAGTCAGTATACTACTGGCTGTGGATATGTGTTGCCTTGCCAAATGTGACAGCTCTACATATAGGTCCTATAGGGCTGCCACCTTTCCAAATGGCCAAAGTGGGAGCTGCTCTGTAGAAATGTCAGACGTACCAGGTCAGAACATACCTACATCCATGCATAGTACAGACATATACATAGTCGCACAAATCAAAGCCTAGTCTAGCAGCAGTCAAGTTGCTTATGCTACTTCGTTGCACAAATCAAAGCTTAGTCTAGCAGCAGTCAAGTTGCTTATGCTACTTCGACGCACAAATCAAAGCTTAGTCTAGCAGCAGTCAAGTTGCTTATGCTACTTCACATAACATATAGACGTCTCATGTATACAATAACCGTTACATGCAACTATTACAGATACGAAGAATATAATATTGTCCTGTAATCGGGACATTAGCTGTGGCTAGAGTATTGTCGCATGACACATATGCCTAATGAGGGACTGTCCCATGCAAAGTGGGAAAGGTGTTACGCCTAGAATGTGGACAATCTAAAAGGTGGAAATCCTACAATAGGTATGCGGTAGCATGACCCGGCCGAGAAATGCGTTTCCCAAAACACATTTACATGTCGGCATTGCAAAGTATCAGTTCCCATGTATCAGCCAGATGGGAGCAGATTGTATGAGGAACACGCATATCATATGATTACATCACTGGACAGGCCGCTGAGTCCGTACAGTCGAACGCCTGCCGTCGCCTAATGTTTAGCCATACCCGATACTGTAATCATGTAGTCTGATGTAATAGGCATCAAAAGGGATTGCGCCCACCCAGCGTGAGTGACAAATGGAAGCACCAATGTCGGTGCTTGTATAAGTGAGTGAGCGAGCGGGTGTACGCTTGTTTGTCTACCAGTATGCGAGTATTGTACTGTTAAAGAAATGTGGAGTCTAAACAAGTATAAGTAGCTGTAACCAGAGGTCAGCAGTGCTTAACAACGCGCAAACCCACGCACAACCACTCCCACCTGCTGGAATGTGTCTTACCCACTCCGTATCCAAAGGCTTCGCTCTGGACGAAAACAAAGAACCGTCCTTTGCACGTGTTGGTAGCAATACCCTGCGCACACAGCTCATGTGAATTGCCAATACACCATGGCATATATACAGACAATAGACAGTACCACACACATACCATACAGCACAGTCATCCAACAGTATAGCAATGTAGTGGGAGATATGTCTGGACCACTGGTGTTTGTAGACCTGGCCGCTCTGTGTTTCAGTGTGTGAGCATGCCCAGTATGACTGTTACGCATGTTGTCGACTGACATTACTGTCATACCGTCATGTGTTTGAGCATGCTCAGTATGGTCAACTGGATCGCATGTGTCACATAGGTTCATAGGTTCATAGGTTCATAGGTTCATACTAGGCTATCTGCCCTAGGGCATTTGTAAGCCTAGCCAGAGTGTGTTTGGCTTTCGCCACCCATATTAAATTAATTTTGCTATGCCCTTTTTTGAGGTTAGTATACTGTGCCTCTGTCTAACAGTGACACAGAAGTGATACTCGGGGTAAACATACGATCTCCCATCCACTCATCAGGATTCCTCTTGAAGAGAGTCAATGAGGGACTCTGCCTAACCTGGATTGGGATTTTATTCCAGAGTGAAGGGAGCCTCTGGGTTATGAATCTGTCCCTCCAGCATGTCCTATTTATATCAGTGCTGAGGTTCAAGTCTCTTGAGCACATAGTTCGATGGGATTTGGATTTTCTGAGGTGCAGCATGTCCATTAATTCCGGGTTAGACATGGCTTTATACATCAGGCACAGATTGCCTCTGAGCAGGTGGTATGCCACTGAGTAGAGCTGGAGTTTCTTTAACCGGGCAGCATATGTCATCTGTTTGAGCCCTTTGATCCTCTTGGTGAGGTACTTTTGGGGTCTTTCCAGTTGCTGCAGGTGTCTGGTAAGGTACATGCCAAAAGGGGCATTGTACTCAATTATGGGCCTGATGAGGGATGAGTAAAGAGGCACAATGACCTCTCCTGATCTAGATGTGAATCCCTTCATGATTAGGTGGGCTATATAAAATGTTTTTCTAACCACTGTTGCCACGTGGTTGTCAAATGAGAGATTGCTGTCAACTTGGGTCCCCAGGTCTCTAATTACTTCTTCTGTACTTAATGGATTACCACCTATGTGGTAATTTGTGGGCACTTTGTTTTTGCCAAAGGGGGTAACTATACACTTTTTGGCGTTTAGCTTGAGGTCATGGCTCTGGCACCAGTTGTATGTTTCTATGAGGCCCTTTTAAGGATGCTTGTGTCGGCTGGAGAGAAGATTATGGCACCTAGTTTGCAGTCATCTGCGAACTTGGTCAGCCACAGTCCTTCCGTGTTGGCCTGTACCTCCGAGAAATATATACCGAACAAGAGAGGTCCCAGGACTGAGCCTTGTGGGACGCCACTTGTAACTGGTTTGGAGTCTGACATGGCTCCAGCAATTCTAACCATGTGGTTTCTGTCCTTGAGCCAGTTTGCAACCCATCTAGTGACATAGGGGTTTATATTTAAGCTGGTGAGCTTATCTATAATGCCCGAGTGGGGTATTGTATCAAAGGCTTTTGCGAGGTCCAGGTAGGCTGTGTGGACCACCTTCCCCTCGTCAATGGCCTTGGTGACTGTTTCAAAGAAATCTACCAGGTTTAAGAGGCAGGATCTGCCCTTAACAAAGCCAAACTGGGTAGGATCCAGTGTCTGTAGGTCCCCAATATCTTTATTTATGAGGTCCATGATGATCCTTTCAATAGCTTTGCAGACCAAGCTAGTCAGGCTTATGGGGAAATAGTTTCCAGGATCCGTTGAGGCACCACCTTTGTGGAGAGGGACCACTGTTGCTGTACGCCACTCTTTGGGTACATATCCTGTAGTAAGGCTGAGATTGAACAGTAGTTTTATGTTTGGGTTTAGCTCTTCTTGGAGTTCATGTAGGACCCAGCCTGGGACACCGTCTGGTCCCATTGATGCTATGTTTTTTGCTTTGGAGAGGGTGGCTCTTACCTGAGCATCTGAGATGTCAGGGCGGCAGCACTCTGCTGGGATAGATATTTGCCCTTTTGGTGGGGAGGGGGGGGAGAAATTTGCACTGAACCTGTCAGCTAGGATGTTGGCAATGTCTGTGGGTTCAGTGTATTTTTTGTCATTTTGGACTAATTCTGAGCATATCTGGGAATTCCCACCCAGGTTCCTAACATAACTAAAGAAAGCCTTGTGATTATCCTTAGTGTCCTGTGCAATTTTTCTCTCGAAGCTGGCCTTAGACGATTTTATGAAAGCCCGTAGTTTTTTGCTAATACTGATCAGAGATGCCTTCCCTTTTTGGGATTTTGCTATATCATCTAGTAGCTTCCTCCTTCTATTGTATAGTTTGTTTATGGCTGGGGTCCACCAGACAGGACGTTTGCCTTTGAAGGATTGGGTCTTGGTTTTATTTGGGATTGTATGATCCATGCATTCCTGAAGGTGTTCATAGAATGTGTTTATAAAGGATTCTGCGGTCTGGGCCGTATTTTCCACAGGCCCGGGGGCTTTAAGGATTCCACCTCGGTTTTGAGGAGTGTGAAATTTGCTTTAGAGAAGTTTTTCACTGTGGTTTTCTGGGCAGGGGGTGGGGTCGGGATGTGAATATCCAGTGAGATTAGTTTATGGTCTGATCTTACCAGTGAGGGATACACTTCTGGTCTGGAGCATAGAGTCCCCATGTTGGTGATGATCAGGTCCAGTATGTTTTCCCCTCTTGTAGGAGTGGTAACAAGTTGTTCCATAGCATTTGAGTTTATAAATTCTAGGAACCTTTGGGCTAGGGTGTTGGAGCTAGAGTAATGCTCCCAGTCTATGTTTGGGTAGTTGAAGTTGCCCAATATAATGGTGTTTGGAGAGACCTTCATATTTTCCAGTGTTCTCAGGAAGGCCGAGTGGGGTTCCTGGGTTTGGGAGGGTGGTCTGTAGCAGGCTATAAACTGGAAGGCAGTTTTACCCACTGTTAGTTGTGCATGGATAGTCTCTGATGCTTCGTGCTGTGCCACCAACCTGGAGGTGTGGGTATCTATGATGAATATTGATACTCCCACTCCTTTTCTGGTTTGGGCCAAGTTTTGGGGCCGAAAAGCATGGTATGAGGTATAACCTGGTAGTGCTGGGATGCTCTCGGGAGCCTTGAACCAGGTTTCTGTTACTGCACATATATCGATGTTCTCCATGCTAAGGAGAGTTTTCAGTGCGTGCATCTTGAGGTTTAGACTTCTGGCGTTGAGTAGCATTACTCTTAGTTTCTTATCCCTTGTGATACCTATGGAGGTAGGTTTGTCTCTTGAGCCTTGCCTAAAAAAGGCACTATGGGGGTAGCAAGAGACTTTGCCAATATCCGAAAGCCCAGGGGTGACAGGTGCAAGCCATCCCTAGGGAAGCATCGTGGCTTGTCGAGCATATCATCCCAGGCTGACAGGCATTGGATCCCCTTTGAATGGCACAAATACTTAAGCCATTTGTTGAAATTGATCATCTTGTCTTCATATTGTGGCATCATTCTTGGTGAGGGTAAGATGCTACTCAAGGTCAGGGTCATACCGGCCTGGGCTACATGCTCAGAGAGCTCCTCTATGTCTCTTTTCATGTAGTCCAGGGAGGTACGTCTCAGGTCATTCACACCAGCATGGACAATGACTGAGTCATATTTGTACTTGCCTTGGAGTGACCTGAGTGCTTGTGTTATGTGGCGGATCCTAGTGCCCGACAGGCAGCTCACCGTGACCTTCTCCTTGTTTAGCCTGGTGAGCGGGACGTCAGAGTGCCTGACATAGTCACCTTTTACAAGTGTATTAGGTGTGTTGTTTAGCCTTAAGGGCTGTGACTGTTCGGCACACTGGCTTTGTGAGCTATGTGTTGCATGTGTTTTGTTTTGGGGTAGCGGTTGTGTGGGTGTCTGCTTTGGAGGTCTCTGCTGCTTAGGCAGATTTTTATTTAGAGCCTCCGAGTATGTTTTTGTGTGTTTATGTGTTTGGTTTGCTGTCGTGGTAGGTCTATGTGAGACTGGAATTGTAGCGAGTGTGGTTTCCTTCTACTCCTGACTGGTTACACCAGTACTGAGTTGAGAGAGCTTAGCCTCCAGTTTGGCTATATGGTTGCATCTCTCACATGTGTTGGAATTTTTTGTGAGGAGGAGAGTGTTGTCTGTGTACATGAGGCAGTTGTAACATTGCCTCAAGATTCCCAGATTCACCAGCTGGATCAGAGAGGAGACTGACAACTGACCTTTGGACATGCTAGAATATTATTGGGAATTCCTTTATAATTGAAAAAAAGGGCCAATGGGGAGCGAGATTCTCAAGGGGAGTTTGTGAGGGTGTAGTGCTTTTAATTTTTTGATGCTGACTTAGTGAGCAAGTGCCAGGTAACTTAAATGCAATGTGTTACAGGTAACTTAAATGCAAAAATGACAAACAGTAACTTTCCTTCAAGTGAAACAAGGAAATAAGTACAGTAAGCAATGCATATATCACTAGAGATCCACAGAAGCGCTGAAAAGTCGCATTTTAGGTGGAATTAGCGTTTCAGGGAAATAGCAAGCAAACAAACAACAAGCATACAAACAAAGCTAGATTCAGCAGGCCTAGATCTAGTCTATGCTATAGCAAACAAGGTGTACCAATTTCAGTAAGAAACAGTTCAAATATGCAGGCACTATAAGCCTTTAACCAGAAATTCCCAGCTCAGAAGAGCAGAGTCCAGCCTCTCCTCCCACAAGAGTGCAGACCACGAACCTTCTTAATGTAAAATAACTGGCCTGAAGCCCAAGTACTTAAACCAGAACTAATACACTTTTAGAATAACAGACACTGAGCCCTCAATCAGCAGTTCCCAACTTAGAAGGATGTAAGCTACCTGTCCTGCCACCACAGTGCAGGCCACAAACCTTCCTAATGTAAAACAACTGGTCTGAAGCTCAAGTGCTTAATCCAAAAGACTTAGAATGATAGCTACACTTTAATCAAGTTACTACCAAACAGTAATAAATACAATTGAATACTTTAAAGAATGCCTGGATTAGTGCTCAAGTTATACAAACAAAGCTAGATTCAGCAGGCCTGGATCTAGTCTATGCTACAGCAAACAAGGTGTACCAATTTCAGTAAGAAGCAGTTCAAATATGCAGGCACTATAAGCCTTTAACCAGAAATTCTCAGCTCAGAAGGGCAGAGTCCAGCCTCTCCTCCCACAAGAGTGCAGACCACGAACCCTCTTAATGTAAAACAACTGGCCTGAAGCCCAAGTGCTTAAACCAGAATTAATACACTTTTAGAATTACAGACACTGAGCCCTCAATCAGCAGCTCCCAACTTAGAAGGATGTAAGCTACCTGTTCTGCCACTACAGTGCAGACCACAAACCTTCTTAATGTAAAACAGCTGGTCTGAAGCCCAAGTGCTTAAACTAAAAAGCTTAGAATGAGCTACACCAGCAGTAATAAATACAACTGAGTACTTTTAAGATGACGCAAAAGCAAAATAAAGTAGGAAGAAACACAAATACAGTAAAAGCAGATATTTTTTTTTTTTTAAGTGGAAAGAGAGAAAGGAAAGAGAGAAAGGAGTAGCAGAAACTAAGCTGATTGGCCTTCTCAAATGTTCTCCCTGTACTGGGTAGATTGAGGTAATGACACTAGACTGGGAGGAGGGTCCCAGATCAAATTTACACTAGGGGCGGGCAACTGCAAAGCCACCAACTATAAAAAATACTATACCAGCAGGGAGGGAGGGTGGGAAACAAACTGCAGAAATGTTTCTCACAGCTCACAGCTGATAAGCAGCAGTGAGCCTTTAAATGAAAGTTTTAAACAGCTAAAGGAGCCTCTAGAAAAAAGAGCTTAACTGCAACAAGTTATCAGAAACAAACAACCCAACAGATGCTTAATAAAAGTGGACAATTTCCAGTTTATACCTCACACACAGTGAAACTAGCTCGAAAAATACACAGTACACAAAGTGCTATAAATAACAAAGAAATAAAGAACAAAATAAACAAAAAACAGGATACTTAATGTTATATATTATAGCTCCGAGTTTCCTCAGTGTCCTTCCTTCGATCAAGCTCAGTGTGAAATGGCAGAACACTCACAACTGAACTTCTTAGGTAACAGAAAGTTGAAACCTGAGACAGCTTTTAAGAAAGAAATCTCAAAAGTACCAATGAGGTGCTTAGTCTATGCTGTAGTCCAGGTGACCTCAGTCAGCCAATGACCTCAAGCAATTCTCTCTCACTGAAATGCCTGATGGCTTTGGCTAAACCAAGATGTCCCTGAATATGTGCTCAGACACACAGCCTCCACAAACACTAGGCCCAAATACAAGCCTGAATATGGAAATGCTACAAATATCCCCACTACTTAGAACAAACTGCAGAAATGTTTCTCACAGCTGAAAAGCAGCAGTGAGCCTTTAAATGAAAGTTTTAAACAGCTAAAGGAGCCTCTAGAAAAAAGAGTTTAACTGCAACAAGTTATCAGAAACAAACAACCCAACAGATGCTTAATAAAAGTGGACAATTTCCAGTTAATACCTCACACACAGTGAAACTAGCTAGAAAAATACACAGTACACAAAGTGCTATAAATAACAAAGAAATAAAGAACAAAATAAACAAAAAACAGGATACTTAATGTCCATATAGTCAGTACTGTGGTGCCGACCTCTGCGTTGTACACCGACAGGTGGCTTGCTGTATCTGCAGGGTAGCTAATGGTCATGTGGCATTGACTGTTGCTACATTTCTGCACAGCATGGGGGGACATTCAACTGCATCCACAGTCCTACACAGCACCGGGGGTGGCGCACCTGACTCTCACATGTGTACGTTGGAAGGGGGGCACAGCTGACAGTTGTACACATTTGTGACTACTGTACTGGTATGCCAGGTACTCCATTTCAGTGTGTGGACCTACCCAAATTGCTGGTTGGAGGCATACAAGTGTACGTCAGATCCTAGCTTGAATTACCAGCATAGTGGTTTCAGACGTCCTAGACTTCACAACCTGCATCCAACTGCCTGGCCTGCTGTAGTCTGTGTGTGTGTTTGTGGGGGTTGGGGTCATCCATTGGGCATCTCCAGAGGCCATTGTATAGCATTTCTCTGTAGTGGTCTACACCTGTCCAGCTTTATGAGACTTGTGTGGGCTGTATGGACAGACATGATGTTCAGCCCATACCTGCAGTGGGTTAGGACACTCTGTGTACTACTGGCTACTATTGTCACCCCGGTTTGTGCTACAGATGTCATGGTGCCACTATGGATGTGCACTGTCTGCTGCCCTAACAGTCGGCCACCAAATTCCCTTGTATGCTCACATCCATACCATAGCTACAGGTAAATACACATTCTAATACAGCTGCCAATTGGTAGGTTGATTGACTTACCTTGGGGGTGTTCCAGAGTTGAGGTTGATGCTGGAGGGCTGCCTATGTCGGATGCACACAGTGCACTTCCTGTACATGGCTGAGCACAGGTAGTGTCATGTTTGGCATCTCTTGTACTGTCTGTGTGAGTCAGAGAGGGTGACATTCCCTGGGTAACTACTGTGTCAGTGCATATGCCATGTGTTGCTTCCTTGCCAAGGGCAGGTCATACTGTGCATGCTTCCTTTCACTGACTGGGTCCAGCTCAGGTAGTTCCTCCTCCAAGTCACACTGTGCCTGTACAGGCCTTGGCATTGGTGGGGGTCTGTGTGGCCCTGCCCCATGCTGTTCCTGCTGCAACTGTTACTGCAGGATCAGATTGTGTAGCATAGCACATACCATAACAATGTGTGTGCATGTAGCTGGTGAATACTGCAAGGCTCCACCGGATGTGTCCAGACACCAGAACTGTGACCTCAGCATCCCAAACACACACTCAATTATATGTCTTGCCTATGCGTGTGCCTCAGTATGGTGTAGTTGTTCATGTGTGTGTGCATTGCTGATGGGTGTCGTCAGCCATGACTCCAGTGGTTACCCAGCATTCCCCACTATGTGACTGTAGGGGATGTCCATATTGCCAAAGGTGTGGTACAGCTGTGTCAGATGCCATATATCAGAATCTTCATAGCTTCCAGGGGCAGACAGCACACACATTCAGTTTAATGCCCTGTCCATTGCATACGGCCTAGCTGTTGGAGGGTATGCCCCTGCAGTGACTGTAGGCCCTACCCCGCACACCGGGTGGTGCTTTGATTTGTACATGCATGCAGGCTATAGCACCCAGTACCCCAGGGTAGTCTGCCATTTGGTGGGAGAGACGCATATTGCTGGCCAACAAAGCAAGTGTGTTGAGGACATGTACGTGTTCACTGGCATGTGGTGACATGGCATCTGTGAACTGGTGCAATACTCTGGATGCAGATGCCTATGAGATCCTCATGATATCCCCAGATGTGCATTGGGAGGTACCTGTGGCTAGTATACCTAGGCCAACACATACCTTGATATCCACTGGGATGGCTTTCCCTCAGCCTGTTCGATGTGTCAGATGTGGCCGGCACAGCTCAACAAGCTGCTGTAGGAGGTCTCTGTCCACCCCATAGCAATCCATTATCTCCAGCCCATGTAGCCCCTGGTAGGTTACCCTGGGTCTGTAAAGTGTTCTGTCACCTCACTAAGGGTTGTTCGGCAGCATTCACATCCTCAAAACCCTCAGCCTCTTGCACATGTTGGTCCATATTGCCTGCTGCAGCCCTTCTCATTTGGTTGGATTGTGTCAAGAAATGTCCCCGCATGTATACATCGGTGGTGTAGAGTGTGGGAGAAACCTGTGTGTATGGTGCTTGGTCTCTTTACCGTAGTGTTCATGAGCAGGCTGGCCATGTAATCTGCTGATTGTGCTAATTATCACCTGTCTGTGCAGCTTGTTCACCTTGACTACTCCACTACTGCTGTTGTTCCTCCCCATTTTACCAGGCAGGTATAGACACACCCCTAGCTTAGGCGAGCTAAGGCAGGAGCAATCCCGAGGCACAGGGCTCCAATGTACGTACAGTATGCATAAAGCCCCTCCCATGCCTTCACCTATATTCCAGTCCTGCACCCGGCTATCTACACACATACACTCTTGGGATCTGAATCACACCCTGGGGATAAATGGGATTCACTATTGTCAACCTCATTTGCATAGTATTGTTTTCTAATGCATAGTTATATGACCCATACTGATCCTCCAAATTAATAACCACTGCTTACTGTCACTGAGATCCGCACACAACTGGTTAAACGTGCCTTACTATCACCGTATTTGATGTCCCTTGTTCTTCCCATCAACAAAATAAGTGGTCTCTACATGACTAGAACCCGGGACCCTGTACACCACAGATGATGTGCTTTACCACTAAGCCATGGCAGATATACGTACATCTGCGGTGATCACGTACAGATCATCCAGCACAGACATTCAATAGTGCTAATGTCCACATACATATCTATATATATATATATATATATATAAATATATATATATATATATATATATATATATATATATATATATATATATATATATATATACACACATTTACATATACACACACAGATGTAGATATTGAATTTATATCACACCAGCAGACCACATGACACCAAAGCATTAGAGAAGAATGAAAGGGAAACCACATGCGCCACCTGCATTATGTAGTGGTGTTACTATCAATGCAAGTGTGTTATGTTGCATCACACGGGTCAGATTGTAGTAAGGGTAAGAGTAGGGCTGCTGACATTTATCCACCAGACCTATTGGCGAATGTATGTGTATGTATTGACAGCCCAGTCTTTTGGCCGATTATGACATTTGTGGACACTATATAGGAATGCAACAAAATACACTCAACACATCCTGGAGCTAGTCACTCACAGATACCAACACATAGGATACGTCTGCCAAACACACACACCTGTCATGATTTGGAATTTAACACATACTTGTGTATTCTATCACACTACAGCATTATGCAGTTACAAAACATGCTACCGAGATTACTGGAACACAGCACTCCCAGAGGCATACTTCTAGGTGGGAGACATCATCAGCAAAGGCAAAGATGCCAATAGGGAATGTATGGAGAGTGAGCAGTCTAAAAGCATTACCCTGTCCCCAGGCAGCTGGACACACACACACTTGGTAGGGCTGGGATTTGAACATAGACCTAATTATCTTATCACCCTACAGCATTACACAGTTACAGAACGTGCTACAGAGATTACTGGAACACAGCACTCCCAGAGGCATACTTCTAGGTGGGTGACATCATCAGCAAAGGCAAAGATGCCGATAGGGAATGTATGGAGAGTGAGCAGTCTAAAAGCATTATTCTGTCCCCAGGCAGCTGGAAACACACACACACACACTTGGCAGGGCTGGGATTTGAACATAGACCTAACTACCTTATCACACTACAGCATTACGCAGTTACAGAATGCACTACTCAGATTACTGGAATGCAGCACTCCCAGAGGCAGACTTCTAGGTGGGTGACATCATCAGCAAAGGCAAAGACGCCGATTGGGAATGTATGGAAAATGAGCAGTCTAAAAGCATTACTCTGTACCCAGAAAGCTGGAAACACACACACACAAACACACACTTGGCAGGGCTGGGATTTGAACATTGACCTAACTACCTTATCATACTACAGCATTACACAATTACAGAGTGCACTACCGAGATTACTGGAACACAGCACTCCCAGAGGCATACTTCTAGGTGGGTGACATCATCAGCAAAGGCAAAGACGCTGATAGGGAATGTATGGAGAGTGAGCAGTCTAAACGCATTACTGTGTCCCCAGGAAGCTGGAAACACACACACACTTGGCAGGGCTGGGATTTGAACATAGACCTAACTACCTTATCACACTACAGGCTTACACAGTTACAGAATGCGTTACCGAGATTACTGGAGCACAGCACTCCCACAGGCATACATCTAGGTGGATGACATCATCAAGAATGGAACAAACGCCAATAGGGATTGTATGGAGTTTGAGCAGTCTAAAAGCATATTACTGTCCCAAGGCAGATGGAGACAAACACACGGCAGTGGTGTGAGCAGACAACTGCCTATCTACGGAGCACTATTACAACACTACATAGATACGAGATGTGCCACAGACAGTACACCTTTCAAGACAGTCAACCAGTGTGTTCAATGTAGGAATCCATCCTGACGTGAGGTATGGACATCTGTTGCCTGGATGACCACTATCGCTATACAGGATTACAATGGTCATGCCCATACACAGAGGCACATAACCAACACAAGGTGTCACTGGGCATGCTCACACACTTAGTAGCACACGTACGCTTGGAATGTACTATGTGTCCATCTACACAACGGCATACTGGGCATGCTCACAAACTTAGTAGTAGCAAAGGGCTTTCTTGTATGCACACAGATTCTAAACACGGAAGGGCACAGTGTGTGGATAGTCAACACTGTTAGCACGAATGCTGCACTACATATATCTGACACCGGTCTTCAGTGCTAGATGTGTAACGTTCGTAATCACAGCTGACAATCCAGATCCAACAATGGGGAATACGGACATCTCTGCAGTGAGGAACACCTGGCATATGGCACAGTTGTGCACAATAGCACTACCACCGTATACCTCAGATACAGACATGTGGGCCATAAGACCGTTACGGACCACTCCAGGTGTTAGTGTCCCCACGTACATGAAGGCCACTCACATGTACTGACCAGTACACACTCAAGAGCCATCACAGATGTGTCAGGTGCAGATCACAGTGGTAAATGCCACATTCTACTATGTAGCCATGTCCTTGGACCAGCAACACACATCCATACATTAGTACAACACCATGTTACTCATGACCAGTGGACTGTACATAGCTCTACAGCAACTGTGAAGACTACATATGTACTGACAGGGTTCCATCATGTGTTATGCAATGCAATGATACCACTGTTCATAACCAGGTTGGCTCTACACATAACAAGGGCCTTGGGTCTTATACAGCTGTAACAGATAACTGTTGCTGTATACCAAAAAACACACTCATGTTTGGATATGACATACATGTAATTGCCATGGATATGTACATGGCCCACACACACACACAACACATATGTACATAGCATAGCTTTTGCTGTCCTCCGTGCAGACAAGTGGCTACAGCAATCACACGCATGCACATGGAAGGTAGGTCCATGGCTGTTGAATGCTAACAGTATATAAGGTAGCAATGTTGACTGAGGTAACATTCCCTCCGTACTAGTTACCCAAGACAACTATCATATCATACAACAGTCCATGTGTCATGTATGTCATCACACATGTCCACCAATTGCAATGCATACAAACATGGCTACATGACAGGAATGTAGGACCTACAAACATGTACATGTAGTGGTGTGCATTCAGCTGCCACGCATGTGCAGTAGCTGATGTATGCAGTTCATCTGTGTCTAACTACAACATGCAGTTGCAATGCAGCCCCATCATTAACACCTGTATATGGTGAAATACTGACAGTACGGTAGGATGTACATCAGGTATGGATGGATGTGTGTACATAAAGTGGTGGTCCACATTTGCAGATGGATGTTTGCTGAAGACAGTTCACAGGTGTGTCACAAGCCATCCTACCATAACATGTGCAAACAGTATGCTATGTTACTGTTACTTGAAGGTGAAGACATACAACCTACACAGTGGTCAGGGTGTCACTGACTTTAAATCACGTGACACCTGTAACACTTACGTCCTCCCGTGTGCATATACAAGCACAATTGCCGAAGGTAGTGTCGGTACACATAATGCGGCATTACTGCTGCATGTCTGTCAGACGTATCATCATATAGCAGGTGTTTGATTCACAGTACTGCCATGTGTGTTTGCTTGTGTGACCATATATGCCAAGTATGGTGGGGAATACATCCCAATTGTTACACACCCCTGTACACTGTTGTAGAGATCTGTACATACTGCAGTGTAGAAAGCAAGACATAGGCAGGGGTGGTGTGTGTATCACACACATGTTAGCTATCTGTATGTGAATGTCATTTGTGGACTCCACAGTGTGTGTGTGTGTGTGTGTGTGTGTGTGTGTGTGTGTGTGTGTGTGTGTGTGTGTGTGTGTGTGTGTGTGTGTGTGTGTGTATGTATGGCTGTCTGGTGCATGGAGTGTGGGTGTATGCTACCATACAGAACAGATAGGATCCCTAACCCCTCATGGTGATGCAATCTACTACCCTGTTGATGCCGTCGGTCTCAGGCATTACTGCCTACCTGTACATGTTCATTCTCTGTGTCGCATCATGTGGGTGCACAGTACTGTGAAGGTGATCACCACATAGGCAGGGGTCCTCACCTCAACACTATCAAGTGTGTGTTATAGTGTCGTTGACCCCGTGAATGTGGGCATGTTACTGTGTGTGTCTGTGTATATCTGTGCGTGTTCTCATCCTGTAATGTGAAAGTGTATTACTGCTACATGCTATCAACTGACCTCTACTCTTGACATCAGCTAGACCGCTGTGTAAACCCCCCGCACCATGTCACTGTACCTGTGATGTGACCCGGTATGGATGTCACGTCTCTGGCCACTGCAGCCTAGTACATAGCTCACATGCTTCTGCATCAGTAGATGTGTGGACATCTGTGGAATGTTAGCCTTTTTAACAGTGAGGTTGAGGCTACGTATAGCATGCTGGTATTGCCATACATGCCTGTGAGTACTCCACATTTACACATGGGAAACTGCAAACACTGGTACTTATTGGCACATGTAATTAGACCTTAAGGAGGGAAGCAGGGCATCATTACCAACATGCTGTTACTGTTGTTACCAAGACACATACTGTGAACATACAACAATGCATTCTAACTGCAAACACTGTTACATAATGGCACATGCAATTAGACTTTAAGGAGGGAAGCAGGGCATAATTACCAACATGCTGTTACTGTTGTTACCAAGACACATACTGTGAACATATAACAATGCATTCTAAACCTGTACTACATGGTATGTCTGCTGCATGTCAACAGTACACAACAAATGTAATATACACTTATCTCACTATTCTGTTCACCCTGTGCATCAGACCATATGAGCATGTCCCTGCACCGATAGTGTGGATGACAGTGATGTGGCACAGGCATCATCATATGCACATGGTGATAATGTTTGTCAGGAGCATAGGCTGCACCAGTGGATGACATCATGTGTGTGGGTTAGGGCCGGTGATCTAATTGGACATGTGTGGTTGTTATGCATGTGGGTGTTGTGGTGCCCTACAGATGTTTCTGCTGTGTGTGTGTATGTGTGCACACAGTTCTGACATGTGTCCTGCTTACACAGGGGTATTATTGACAGCTCCAGATTGTACAGACCAGGATGTACAGCTCACTGTGTCCGGCCACGGCCATGTGACCTGTGCCTGCCAGGGGTTGCACGGGCACTACCAGGCAGAGGTACAGATTGGCTACTGTCCGATGACACATGTCCACTGGAACCGTGTCCCCACTGGGAACGTCCAGGGCCACGTCTACATGGCTTGCTGTGTCCTGGTGTGGACAGCGCAGCACCAGCTGCACAGCTACTGCTACTGGAACTATGGAAGCGGGCATGTGAGGTAGCTCATTCAAGTAGACCTGCACCAGGCAGCTGGAAACACACACACACGGCAGGGCTGGGATTTGAACATAGACCTAACTACCTTATCACACTACAGTATTACGCAGTTACAGAACGCACTACTGAGATTATTGGAATGCAGCACTCCCAGAGGCATACTTCTAGGTGAGTGACATCATCAGCAAAGGCAAAGCGCCCGGATTGGGAATGTAAGGAAAATGAGCAGTCTAAAAGCATTACTCTGTACCACTGCTGAAACACACACACAAACACACACTTGGCAGGGCTGGGATTTGAACATTGACCTAACTACCTTATCATACTACAGCATTACACAATTACAGGTGCGCTACCGAGATTACTGGAACACAGCACTCCCAGAGGCATACTTCTAGGTGGGTGACATCATCAGCAAAGGCAAAAGGCTGATAGGGAATGTATGGAGAGTGGCAGTCTAACAGCGTATTGTGTCCCCAGGAAGCTGGAAACACACACACACACTTGGCAGGGCTGGGATTTGAACATAGACCTAACTACCTTATCACACTACAGGCTTACACAGTTACAGAATCGTTATTGAGATTACTGGAGCACAGCACTCCCACAGGCATACATCTAGGTGGATGACATCATCAAGAATGGAACAAACGCCAATAGGGATTGTATGGAGTTTGAGCAGTCTAAAAGCATATTACTGTCCCAAGGCAGATGGAGACAAACACACGGCAGTGGTGTGAGCAGACAACTGCCTATCTGAGCACTATTACAACACTACATAGATACGAGATGTGCCACAGACAGTACACCTTCAAGACAGTCAACCAGTGTGTTCAATGTAGGAATCCATCCTGACGTGAGGTATGGACATCTGTTGCCTGGATGACCACTATCGCTTATACAGGATTACAATGGTCATGCCCATACACAGAGGCACATAACCAACACAAGGTGTCACTGGGCATGCTCACACACTTAGTAGCACACGTACGCTTGGAATGTACTATGTGTCCCATCTACAACGGCATACTGGGCATGCTCACAAACTTAGTAGTAGCAAAGGGCTTTCTTGTATGCACACAGATTCTAAACACGGAAGGGCACAGTGTGTGGATAGTCAACACTGTTAAGTACCTGACGCTGCACTACATATATCTGACACCGGTCTTCAGTGCTAGATGTGTAACGTTCGTAATCACAGCTGACAATCCAGATCCAACAATGGGGAATACGGACATCTCTGCAGTGAGGAACACCTGGCATATGGCACAGTTGTGCACAATAGCACTACCACCGTATACCTCAGATACAGACATGTGGGCCATAAGACCGTTTACGGACCACTCCAGGTGTTAGTGTCCCCACGCATGAAGGCCACTCACATGTACTGACCAGTACACACTCAAGAGCCATCACAGATGTGTCAGGTGCAGATCACAGTGGTAAATGCCACATTCTACTATGTAGCCATGTCCTTGGACCAGCAACACACATCCATACATTAGTACAACACCATGTTACTCATGACCAGTGGACTGTACATAGCTCTACAGCAACTGTGAAGACTACATATGTACTGACAGGGTTCCATCATGTGTTATGCAATGCAATGATACCACTGTTCATAACCAGGTTGGCTCTACACATAACAAGGGCCTTGGGTCTTATACAGCTGTAACAGATAACTGTTGCTGTACACCAAAAAACACACGTTTGGATATGACATGCATGTCATTGCCATGGATATGTACATGGCCCACACACACACACAACACATATGTACATAGCATAGCTTTGCCGTCCTCCATGCAGACAAGTGGCTACAGCAATCACATGCATGCACATGGAAGGTAGGTCCATGGTTGTTGAATGCTAACAGTACATAAGGTAGCAATGTTGACTGAGGTAACATTCCCTCTGTACTAGTTACCCATGACAACTATCATATCATACAACAGTCCATGTGTCATGTATGTCATCACACATGTCCACCAATTGCAATGCATACAAACATGGCTACATGACAGGAATGTAGGACCTACAAACATGTACATGTAGTGGTGTGCATTCAGCTGCCATGCATGTGCAGTAGCTGATGTATGCAGTTCATCTGTGTCTAACTACAACATGCAGTTGCAATGCAGCCCCATCATTAACACCTGTATATGGTGAAATACTGACAGTACGGTAGGATGTACATCAGGTATGGATGGATGTGTGTACATAAAGTGGTGGTCCACATTTGCAGATGGATGTTTGCTGAAGACAGTTCACAGGTGTGTCACAAGCCATCCTACCATAACATGTGCAAACAGTATGCTATGTTACTGTTACTTGAAGGTGAAGACATACAACCTACACAGTGGTCAGGGTGTCACTGACTTTAAATCACGTGACACCTGTAACACTTACGTCCTCCCGTGTGCATATACAAGCACAATTGCCGAAGGTAGTGTCGGTACACATAATGCGGGCATTACTGCTGCATGTCTGTCAGACGTATCATCATATAGCAGGTGTTTGATTCACAGTACTGCCATGTGTGTTTGCTTGTGTGACCATATATGCCAAGTATGGTGGGGAATACATCCCAATTGTTACACACCCCTGTACACTGTTGTAGAGATCTGTACATACTGCAGTGTAGAAAGCAAGACATAGGCAGGGGTGGTGTGTGTATCACACACATGTTAGCTATCTGTATGTGAATGTCATTTGTGGACTCCACAGTGTGTGTGTGTGTGTGTGTGTGTGTGTGTGTGTGTGTGTGTGTGTGTGTGTGTGTGTGTGTGTGTGTGTGTGTGTATGTATGGCTGTCTGGTGCATGGAGTGTGGGTGTATGCTACCATACAGAACAGATAGGATCCCTAACCCCTCATGGTGATGCAATCTACTACCCTGTTGATGCCGTCGGTCTCAGGCATTACTGCCTACCTGTACATGTTCATTCTCTGTGTCGCATCATGTGGGTGCACAGTACTGTGAAGGTGATCACCACATAGGCAGGGGTCCTCACCTCAACACTATCAAGTGTGTGTTATAGTGTCGTTGACCCTGTGAATGTGGGCATGTTACTGTGTGTGTCTGTGTATATCTGTGCGTGTTCTCATCCTGTAATGTGAAAGTGTATTACTGCTACATGCTATCAACTGACCTCTACTCTTGACATCAGCTAGACCGCTGTGTAAACCCCCCGCACCATGTCACTGTACCTGTGATGTGACCCGGTATGGATGTCACGTCTCTGGCCACTGCAGCCTAGTACATAGCTCACATGCTTCTGCATCAGTAGATGTGTGGACATCTGTGGAATGTTAGCCTTTTAACAGTGAGGTTGAGGCTCACGTATAGCATGCTGGTATTGCCATACATGCCTGTGAGTACTCCACATTTACACATGGGAAACTGCAAACACTGGTACTTATTGGCACATGTAATTAGACCTTAAGGAGGAAGCAGGGCATCATTACCAACATGCTGTTACTGTTGTTACCAAGACACATACTGTGAACATACAACAATGCATTCTAACTGCAAACACTGTTACATAATGGCACATGCAATTAGACTTTAAGGGAAGCAGGGCATAATTACCAACATGCTGTTACTGTTGTTACCAAGACACATACTGTGAACATATAACAATGCATTCTAAACCTGTACTACATGGTATGTCTGCTGCATGTCAACAGTACACAACAAATGTAATATACACTTATCTCACTATTCTGTTCACCCTGTGCATCAGACCATATGAGCATGTCCCTGCACCGATAGTGTGGATGACAGTGATGTGGCACAGGCATCATCATATGCACATGGTGATAATGTTTGTCAGGAGCATAGGCTGCACCAGTGGATGACATCATGTGTGTGGGTTAGGGCCGGTGATCTAATTGGACATGTGTGGTTGTTATGCATGTGGGTGTTGTGGTGCCCTACAGATGTTTCTGCTGTGTGTGTGTATGTGTGCACACAGTTCTGACATGTGTCCTGCTTACACAGGGGTATTATTGACAGCTCCAGATTGTACAGACCAGGATGTACAGCTCACTGTGTCCGGCCACGGCCATGTGACCTGTGCCTGCCAGGGGTTGCACGGGCACTACCAGGCAGAGGTACAGATTGGCTACTGTCCGATGACACATGTCCACTGGAACCGTGTCCCCACTGGGAACGTCCAGGGCCACGTCTACATGGCTTGCTGTGTCCTGGTGTGGACAGCGCAGCACCAGCTGCACAGCTACTGCTACTGGAACTATGGAAGCGGGCATGTGAGGTAGCTCATTCAAGTAGACCTGCACCAGGTGGTGTAGCTGGCCTACGTCCACGTGGCCTACGCCTCACTCCTACCAGATGTTCCAGCACAGACAGCTCACACTTGCGGATTGCCATGCCACGGTCAAGGATTCCAACCATTTCACCCAATTACCTGTCCAAAACATCAGCAATCTGCTGTTGAGCATTTGCCAATGCCTGGATGTTGTCATTTAAAGAACGGATAGCATCCCTCTGAAGCCTCTGCCCTTCTCTGTTCTGCCATTCAGCACATGCCTGTGCCGTCATTACAGTTTGAAACATGCGTCTGGTGACACCAGCTGCTGCGCTCTGTCCTGCAGGTGTATGTCTGCCAGAGGTCCTCCTATGAGCAGCACTGGCCACATGCCTGTGTGGCACATCTACAGTCATTTCCCTGACACCATGGTGTGAAGGCACACCTTCTGTAGCCACCACATGTTCCTCTTCCACCTAACACACGCTGACTGTCCTTCCTCTATGGCCACTGGTGATGGGGTATGTGTTGGCATGAGAACTGTGTGCGGGGAAGAGGGAGATATAGCTGGGATGGCAACCATTGGCACAGATTCAGCCCCTGACAACCCTGCCTGTACCTCAAGCATATGTTCATCACTGCTAGAGTCTGTGGGGACACTAACATCAGATGGACCGCAGGAGGGTAACGCACCTACATCACCTGTGAATGCAAACAAAGTCTCTACATTACAATAGACACACACACACACACACACACACACACACACACACACACACACACACACACACACAGACACACACACACACAGACAGAGACAGATAGAGACACAGACACACACACACACACACACACACACACAGACACACACACACACAGACAGAGACAGAGACACAGACACACACACACAGACAGAGACAGAGACAGACAGAGACACAGACACACACAGAGACAGAGACAGACAAAGACACACACACACACAGACAGAAACAGACAGAGACACAGACACACACACACACACACACACACACAGACAGACAGACAGAGACACAGACACACACACAGAGACAGAGACAGAGACAGACAGAGACACACACACACAGTGACAGACACACACAGACACAGAGACAGACACACATAGACAGAGACACAGACACACACAGACAGACACAGACACAGACACACAAACACAGAGACAGACATACACACACACACACACAGACACAGAGACAGACCATGCATGTGATTTGACAGTAGGCATGCAGCATGCATGTGAGACAGCAGACGGCATGCAGCTCACACATTAATTGTGGTAGTTAGCATACATCCCTGTGTTGCACACAACAACAAACAGATGTCATATCAGAAGCCATGCATTTCACACAATCATGGTAGTAAGCATGCATCCCTGTGATACACCATGTGGACCGGCACAGGTTAACAATACACATGGCTGATGTGACCTTGACATTTACATATAGTATGACATGTAATCTGCTGATGTGTGCATTGACATGCATACATGTTTGACACAATGGTGTCCTGACACATGTACAGCGGGGTAAAGGGTATCACATTGCAGTGTTGTCTGTATGCCCTACAGATAGAATGCACTTTTAGCAGATGTGCATGAGCATTGAAGGGTAGTATGAGTCGTCTACATTGCTATACAGTGTGAAGTACAGACACAGTGCCATTGCATGGCATCATGAGGCGTCTATATTGCTATATAGTGTGGAATACACACACAGTGCATAGCCCTAACTGCGTGCATACACATTACATAAATAGTGTGAATTGTGACCCACGTCGCTGAGGTGTATACACACTAAACCATGCTGTGTCATGTGACAGGTCACTGGAAGACTTATGGATGACACCCCTGCACAACTGCTAAAATGTTTTAGCTGCCTGGCACATGGCAGACTTGTCAATACACCATGTCCCACATGACATTTATGTACCACACACATGAGGTGCATGGCTGACAGTGATGTCCAACAGCAGCAAGGGAAATGTATGGTATCTGTGGCCTGATGTGGTGTCTATGTATGTGGAAGCTGTACAGGTGACTACTGTCATGCTGTGACACAGTCATGATGCTCAACACATCTTATGTGGTCGAATTAAGTGACACCTCCACAAGCTGTGCACAGGCTTTTAGGATGTCCAGTGTTCCACATCTACTATATAACCATTCAACAAAGGCTATAGTTGGACCATGTGTGGACAATGTGCAACAGGATGTACACACATACACATCACATCTACTGTGTGTTGCTACATGTCTCTGGCCATCCTCCATGGCCATGTGTGAACATGTGTTGGCCAAATGTTTGTGATGGCCATCTATCTCACATGTCTGTGTTGTCCCATATGACATACACCCATAGATATCAGATATGTCACTGTCCACAGGGTTATGCAGACAAAGGGTTGTATGTTTGGTATGTGGGGTATGTTTTATGGGATAGTGAGACAATGTTGCAGCCGGAACCCTACATGTCTGGGACATGTCACATGGCACATCACAATGTGTGCAGCCACTGCAAGGGCATATTCCACAATGGTGAATCCTGTGGGCTGCCCATATCCCAGCTCACTGTGTGGTACTGTTTGCGTACCACACATGTGTTGTTCCAATGTATAGTACATATTCCTACATTGAACAACACCTCCACAGTTGTATGCACAGCTGTCCACACATTTAGTTTGTATATATTGCACATGGGTAATCAGTGTGATTGATGACAGATGCAACCTGTATATCGTGATAGGACCATGCATTATGTGTACATGTGTTAACTGGCCACATGACGAATAGATCTGTGCATTAACATGCCTGATACTGATAACTGTCTCACCTGCAATGGACTACTGTCTATGTGGCACATAAGAGGTACCTGTATAGGGTACACAGCAGTCTGATCATTATCCATGGCTGTATGACAGCTACAGGGTGCACTGTGCATGTTAACACATTCGCCTGTACAATAGCATATAGTATGCAGTATGCACATGTGTGCATACACAGGGTAGCATACTATAGTATGCGTCATGTGTGTAAACATACCTTGCATATGATGTTACATTACATATTGCATAGTGACACATGCAACTAAATGGGATATAATAGTTATATGTGCAGTAGTGACTTACCAGGCAACTCCAGGCTCGGTGGTTGGGAGACACCCACCTCCATGATGGCAGCTAGTGTTTGTGGATGCTGTTCTGAGGGGGTCCCCAGGCTGGCCAGTAGCTCCTTGGTAGGTGTGAGTGGGGGCTGGGTTTGTGGCCCACCACCTGTTCTACCTTGTTCCCTGGTGATTGCATTGGCACGCTGTTTCGCTTGTCGGATCAGGTCCATGCAGTGTCTGCGCACCTGCTGGTAGGTGTGGTTATGGCCACCTACATCATTAACCCACCTGCGAAGTTCCTGCCACAGGTCGTCACGCTGCTGGGCATGCTGTGGCACATGGCTGAACAATACCTCATAGTTATCATGGAGGTACGGTATGAGGGCATCATCCTCCAAGCGCTATATGCTGGCAGGCGTGATCGAGGCATTATCTGGAAGACATAATGATGGAGACAGGTCACAGTATCTCAGAGATGCACAGAGATACAGCTGCACATACATGTGTATTAAATCTAGTACATATGAACAGCTATCTTTGCAAATCGGCATGACACTGACACAACTGACATGTTTGTGTCACACACATGTAACACCCGTTGTGCATTGGATATTATCACCATATATGTCTGCCACCTCATTACATTGCTCATACTCCATGTGAATGCTGTCTTGATGTGGGCATGTCTGTTTACCTGTACTGGTGTTCTTACATATCAGCACATGCCTGGATGTGTCCACAGTAATGCTGTTGACCTTGATGCTGTGTATATGTCACATATCAACACATACACTGCCTTAATGGACATGAGCAGTGACAATGCAGACATGCGCACAGAAAACTTTACAACACCCTATCTGTATTGCATATTCATGCTCAGCACTTGTTCAGAACATGTAAGCACTTCATGAGCTACTAATTACTATAGCACCCATTCCAACTCATTTCCTACAAGTACATTGTTTGTCCTTACATTTCCAGCTTGCTTACAGTACAACAGCTGTTGTACATACGTACCTCACATATCTTGTGAGACATGGTTGAATATGCAGGCATGTCCAAGTGTCAATTACCAGTGTTATTGCCTGTCTATATGATGAATATGGCAAACATGAGGCAATATAGCAATTGCATCATGTACACAGTCAATGCTCACCTCCTAACATACGACACTACAGCCTGTGGGAGATGCATATATGTAGCCATGCTGGGGGTAATGCTCTCTCCAACCCAGACTGAACCTGACATTCCTGTGGGGATGTTAAACGTTTGCAACACACTCCGCTCATCATATAGTCTCACTAGATCTCCACCACCACAGGCCACACATAGTATGACTGTGACATTTGCAGAACCTCTCCATACTCTCTGTGTAGGCAACAGAGGCAGCCCCCATCACCAAACACAACACCAATTACTTATAGCCCACAGACTCATGTGTGCCCATCAACTACAGCCAATAGGGTGTTATAACATACCCAACGCACTAGTCATAGGTGACTCTGTAGGCGGTCACACTGATGTCCCACTCAGCAGGCTACACAAGGCAATAGTCGCTTTCATCTGGCTGTCAGGTGACAGGATCTGCAACATAACCTATGCACTCATGCCACTCCACAGCAGGTACAATTTGACTGTCATTCTCCATGTTAGTGTGAATGCCCTGAGGTGTAACTTCCTGGACTACATGTACAGGGACATGCAATAGCTCTCCAATCTTGTAGCCCAGGAAGGTATCGCGAAAGCCCTGAGAAGCATTCTGCATTCATACAGACTGATACCACTGTACAATGACTGAATGTTTCACTTCAACAGTTGCCTATGCTTCTGCTGTCATTCCACAGGCATCCAGTATCTGTCTGCTTTGAATGACATGGTCGACAAAACACGATGCTTTGGCACAGATGACCTGAACCTGTCGGCCCTGGGATTACGGATAACATCTAAGGCTCTTGCTGCTCCTATACTGCCTGTCTTGGACAGTTTCCAGTAACATATTCACCACCAGAACAGGAACAGGCAAGCAAAACCTGAGGGTAATGTTACTCAATGCTTGACATCTTCATCTCTAATGCACTCAGGTGAGGCACTCCTTATAATGGACCACTTTGATATCTCTGCAGTGACTGGGACCTGCTTCTAGGCTCCAGAGAGCACCCTTGCACTGACAGGTTATACACAGACCACACCTTTCAGTGATGTAACCAGGACCAGAACACCCACAGCGGAGGTGTGTCCATATTTCACAAGGATGTACATACCTCCAGGCTGGTTACTTCGCACAATGCATCAGAGGTAATCCGTGCAACTAACTGTGGCCAGAACTGCTATACACATTGTAACTTACTACGGATTCTACACCATACCCCACGGTTAACGGCCCTCATTTCTTGGTGTACTGGACAGTAGGGTTCAGACAGGAACTACTGATGTGAGACTGAGACTACCCCACACTTAACTGGGATACCTACTCATGTACCGACACATTAGGCCAACGCCTTCTGGGATTCATAACCTCCAATCAGCTGGATCAACCTATACACACCACCACCAAGGCCAACAATATCCTAGACATGGACATTACCAACATGTGACTGGTGTTCCACACCTGGGGTTATCCCCTCGTTGGTCATTTCTGAATGTATGCTAATCACCCTTGTTATCCACATCCCAGCACCACACTCTTCACAGAATACACAGTACAATATTTCTACAAGGCCAACTTCAGACTTCTTATGACAGCGGTAGTAAACGTCATGACACCCGTGCAGGTGGACAATATAGTTACAAATGCTGAAACATACACAACTGCACTTCATTAGCACTTACACGACTGCATGGATCATGCTATCCCAAACAAAGCCATGATGGTACCCACCAGATAACGGATGCCACTCTGGGGGTCCAGTTCCATGGACATAATGTACAACAAAAGGAGGAGGCTGTTGCAAAGTGGAGTACAATCCCATGGGTGGGGTAGCTCCCTGGTCAGCCTCAGTAGGAATCCAGGATCCCTTATCACATCCTCCAAAGCTACCTACGTAAACATTACTGCAACACATTCCAAGGACTACCACAAAGCGTTATGGCGGTATGTCAGTACTCTCGATGGCAATACCCACATCTGCTCTGACATACGATGGTTAGGCAGGAACATTACAGAACTGACTGATACTGGCAACATCCTGGCAGATAGGTTCAATGCTAACTTTACACCCCTCTCACACCCTACAGGGCCCAAATCTATACAGGAACAATGCAGAGTCCCTGTGGTCATAACTACGCAGTTCCAATCTGCACTCTCTAAGGCCTGGAACACAGGCTCCATGTGACCGTCCAACATCCCAGGCTGCGATTTACACAAATCTCAGTACAACATGGCTCCCCACTTGGCCACCAAATTCACTACTAGCCTTGTATCAGGCATTGTGGCCCCTGAATGGTGCACAGCAACAGTTATCACACTCCACACAGGTGGTGCCACAATGGACCAGAGGGACTATTGCCCTATATGCCTGACTGGACTGTTCTGCAAGGTTATGGGGCACATCATCATGGAAGTCATTCACAGAGACATTGGTGGGCTTCAAACCTTTGATACCACCCAGGTTGGATTTGTTAGGGCCATACCATGGCTCCTACACCTGGTGGACTCCTTTGATACAGTTACCAAGGTAGTAGATGACAGTAAGGAGGTCCACACAGCCTACCTTGTCCTCTCATTGGCTTTCAGCACCGTTCTCCATTCTGGTATTGACAACATACACATCCAGCTGCACATCGACCCATACATCTCAAGATGTTATGCAAAGTGGCTCACGGACAGGACCCACACAGTGAGGGTAGCATATCGTAGTACCTACTGTAATTCAGTTACAATTGGTGTACTCCAGTCCTCGGTCATAGGACCCCTCATGTTCGGTATATGCTTCCCTGAGGTACAGGCTAGCACAGAGGGACTTTCCCTGAATAGGTTTCCAGACGACTGCAAACAAGGAGCCATGATTGATTCACCAGCTAATACAGACACCCTCCATAAGGGTGTCACTGTGACGGATACCTGGTGTCGATAACATGGCCTCAAGCTGCATGACACAAGGTGCATAGACATCCCCTTTGGATTACACCAATCACCCACTGACTATCACATAGGTGGTAGTCTCCTACATACATGATACATTATACGGGATCTTAGTACACACGTATATAGCACCCACTCCTTTCATAACCATATTGCCAATGTGATGTGGATATCCTTCTATGTGGCCACCCTAATCTGTAATGGGTTTGTAGCTGGAACAAAGGCACCCATTGTACCTCTATACTCCTGACGTATGAAACACGTTCAAGGGTACAACACCCCTTTTGGGGTGTACCTTATGGAACAGCAACGGCTTTAAATATAACAACAGTAACACACCAAGAGGATTATTGACCTCCGAAGGATGACATATGCAGCACAACTACAGAAACCACAACTGTACACATTTCCATACTGCATACTCAGAGGTGACCTCTGCTGAACATACAAGGCTCATGTCCACAACAATATTGATGGATATACTCCACATAAACAACATAAGCAAAAGCCACTGAGAGCAACATGCTCAGGGATATGTACCCAAATGCAACAATGAGTGGGACGTGCTTGAGGGATACATTCCTGAACCGGATACTCACCATGGTTAAGAACATGATTCCTATGTACATCGAGCAGGGGCCCTCAATAGCACTCTTCATGAGATACCTCGATGGGTGGATGGGAGACAAACATGTACGCCAGGGATCACTGCAGTGGCTGTACTGTACACAGGTGCAGATAACAAATGGCTCTGCTGTTCACAGGCACAGGACACTACCCTAGGGAGGTGCTGCCAGTGAAAACACTGTAGTTGGGCTTACAAATGGACTTGGCCAGATAGCATAGTACCTAACTATGAACCTTTGAAGCTATTACATGTCCTTTGTGCATGGATAATTGAATAGCTCTTCCATTTCAATTAGCTATCATGCTGTTACACTGTCCCGTGACTACAAGCCATATGTATCCTGTTATTGTGTCTTGTACATGCCAATAGACATACCTTTTGTTTGCATGATATAACAGTAATGCTATGTAAAATATCTGACATATCTACCTACAATACTGTACATTACACATATTTTAAACATTATCCCATAATGCAAAGCATAATTGCACAGCAGGACCACCTTAGGCATGTTATTCTCGTTATATGCCCATACATATGCCTACTGTTACAGTATATCAACATATACTATCCCCTGTTATGGCATGTACTTGTTGGACAAACCCTACCACTGACGGCGGCTGGTGTGGAATTGTTGCATTTAAAGCCCTTATGTAGCATCCCATGTGGTGTATGAAATGTTTACCTTGTGGCCCACAGCAGGACACACAATTTCCACAAGCGTTACTATGCTCAACAAGACATCACTACATAATACCTTTTCCCACTTTATGCATTGCGTACACTTTAATTAATACAAAACAGGCACTACATACACTAACATTCTGAGTGTTCTACATACCTTGTTAGCATTCTGAGTCTTCGTAGATATCTGTCTTACTCCTTTCCTGTTTAAACAGTTCTATGGTATGAGCATACGGTTTGAATGTATGGCAAGCTATGCTTTTATACGTAGATACCTGTAACATGTGGTATCCTGCCACCAATTGGTGTTCCTGAGTAAATTATTACATGCACATCAGCTGTGCAGCTACTCCATTTGCCAATTACACGGCAACAGTGGGGTATAACTGAATACTCCACTTGGGTGTTGGCCTTTTGCCCTGCCTTCAAGGGAGACTGTATGTGTTTTGTTGTGAGGAATTGCAACTGCTATTTGGAGAGACACGGATATTTTGAATTCATGTCCCCTGTGGATTGTGTATGATGGCTAGAGTATGTGGTTCTACATGTGAGTGTACCTGTCATCTCAACCCTCTGATACGGGACTGTTGCAAACAAAACCTGTAACATCGCCGTCTGTTCCATTATACAATAACTATGATTTCACATGGCGCCATTACAAGTGTGTCTCTCACAAGGTATGTTAACGCTTCTGCAGATGTCATTGAGTGAGTGGATGTTTGTGATGTTATTACAGTCTGTATTGCAATTGTTTCGGGTGTGGGGGAGATGTAGGTGGGTGTATATAGCATATACAGGTTTGTGGGGACTGCATTTATACATATTCCATATGTGTGTGTGGGCTCCTTCCCTAATTGAAGACCTATCATTTAGTAGACTAAAACTATGGTTGTTGCAGGCTTATTCATTGAGCCATTGTTAATAGGTTCCTATATAGCATGCAGGTGAGGATGATACTTCAGTCCCTCTGGAAATACATCAATATGTAAGGGAATGTTACTACACAAAAGCTGTCTCGTGTATTTCTGTCACAGATATTTGCACTCATTGCAGTTGTGTTGGTGATTGAACCTCTTTGGCTTGGATTGCCACCTTTTCAAATGGTCATAGTGGGACATTTGCAGGAGACACATCGGTGTTTAGAGGCCGACACATAGCCACGGTCAGTACACAGTACTTTTATCCTAAATACATCCTTATTCTTGTAGCACTTTAGCTACTTATCATGTTTCTTGTAACATTTACGTATTTTAGATACAGGAATAACTATTTAATGCAACTATTACATAATATATGGGACATAATTATGTCCTACAATCTTGGACATTTGCCCTTTTTAATATTTGTTGTCAGGACACAACTGCCCAAGGAGGGACTGTCCCTCTCAAAGTGGGACAGGTGGTAACCGTATGCTTAAGGCCAGCTATGACCACACCTACCGTAATGATCTACCTCCGAGTTAGCACTAACAGACACACGATGCAAACACACACACACACACACACACATTACAGTCCCATGGAAACACACATGGCACCCTCAACACACACTTACACAGACTACAGCCATCACAAACACACTTGAACACAGTACCTACCTGGACCGCAGCACCAGCAGCGATAACTAAATGTCCCTTAACATATTACTCGCAGTTCTAGTGTTCTGGTACTGTGGTCTTTCGGTCTTTAAGCCTCGTGATTACGCGTGTCGGTATGTAAAACATTCGGTAGTTGGCAGTATCCTATTTATTTGTACCTCCATGGTTGTGTACATGTCGTTAACCTATCTATATATTTGCAGATATAGGTGAATCCATATATATCGACATATATCTCTCTATCACCCTTTCTATCTCTATTATATATATATATATATATATATCTAGAGAGAGAGAGAGAGAGAGGGAGAGTGAACACACCTTTCATTGTGTACATGGCAGTGTATACTGTTTCCTGAACTCCGCACGTTTGTGTTTTAACCTGTCACAATACACACCTGCCGTTGGTACATCTCGGGTAGCTTAGTGGAAGGTCATTGTGTACATGGTTGCGTGTTCTACTCCTGGCAGTGGTTGTTTTACCTTTCAGAGCAGGCACTATTAGTACAGGGGTGAATAATGCTAGTTTCACCTGTTCTGGACATCGTTGACCGTGAGCTGCACGATATTCAGCAAAGCTTAGCCCTGTTTCACGCATATCCGTATAGTCATGTTTAAACAACGCTTACCAGCACTTGCCAACACATAGACCCGCTAACATGTGCTAAACCTGCTCTGATGACCTACATCCAACATCCATTATTCGTGCCTTCGGGATTACGTAACGGCCCTTGCAGGACATGGAACTGGGAACATGCACGACAGTCAGTGCCTTTACAACTTGGGCATCTGGGATTTGTACACATGTTATGGTGTTTTGTATGTGGACTGTACTACGGATGTTACTCCATACTGCAATCAAATGTGTAACTCAGTTAGTTTACATATGGATGAGCCCTATTAATGGTATGTCCAAGTGATGTTTAATGGATGTGCTCCAGCATTGGGAATCTATGTCACAGTGAGCCACACACTATAATGTGCTACACCTTCACACAACCATAAGTGGAGCATGCTGAGGTGACAGATACCTGTTATGGGTACTCCCCATGCTTTGGCACTACATCCCTAATTACATTATATGGAGCCCCTCATTAACACACCAGGGAATCCATGCAGAGTGTGTGGGGAACAGTGGTTACACACATGGATCCCGCAATTGGCTCTGCTCCACTGAGGGACAGTTGGTTAATCAATGTGGTGGTGACAGCAGACACTGTTTGCCTCAGCTGATGAATGGCCTCTGACAATTGGGCATGTACCTACCGATGTACCTAGGAACCTATACATACAGTATCAACATATGCTGTAAGGTTCATGTACTGTTCAGGTGTTGACTTTCCTTGTTCCAATAGCTGTTGTGTGTGCAATGGTTGAGGGCTGCCTATGTAGGATTCACACAGTAGGCCACCTATACATTACAATTTACAGGTGGTCATGTGTGTGTATCATCCAGTTTACTGTGTGTGCAGGTGGAGAAGTGTGTCAGTGCATAGAGGCCTACACTGTCAGTGTATGTGCTATACGTTCCCTCTTTGCCAAGGCGTGGGCATATTGGGCACGCCTCCATCTGCCTACTGGGGCTGGCACAGGGTGTTTGTGGTCTGAATCCCTCTGTGCCTGTGATGGCCTTGGCAATTGCTGTGGGCTGTGAGGGCCTTCACTGTTATGTCCCTGCTGCAGCTGTTTCTGCAGGATCATATTATGTAGCATGGCACATACTATGAAGATGTGGGCACACTTGCCTGGAGAGTACTGCAAGGCTCCACCAGATATGTCCAAGCAACAGAACCGTGATTTCAGCATCCCAAACACACGCTCTATGATGATTCTGGTTTGTGCGTGTGCCTCATTATGGCGTTCTTGCATGGGTGTGTGTGCATTTCTGATGGGAGTCATCATCCACAGCTCCAGTGCATAGCCAGCATCCCCCACAAGGTGGCCATAAGGGATGTCCCCCCTGACAAATACCTGATACAGCTGTGAGGCATGCCAGATGTGGGAGTCATGGCAGCTTCCAGGGCTGCCAGCACACACATCCGTGATAATGCCCTGGGCATTGCACACGACCTGGCAGTTGATGGAGTGGTATCCCTTGTGGTTTATGTAGTGCCTACCATGCTCACCGGGTGGTGACTTGATATGTATGTGCGTGCAGTCTATTGCACCCAGTACCTCCGGGTAGTGTGCCACATGGTGGAAGAGAACATATTGCTGGCCAACTCCTCCTGAGTTCGGGGGAAGTATATATGCTCATTGGCATGTGGTAACATGGCATCCAGGAACTCATGGAGTACCCTAGATGCTGATGCCTGTGAGATCCCCATGATATCTCCAGTTGGCCTTTGAAAGGTACCTGTGGCTAGTATTCTCAAGCTTACACATACCTTCGTGTCCACTGGGATGGGTTCCACTCTGTTGTTTCTGGATCTCAGGCGTGGCCGGCACAGCTCAACTATTTGCTGTAAGATGTCCCTGTCCACCCTGTAATGCTCTACTATCTCCAGATCATGTAGCCCCTGTTAGGTTACCCTTGGTCTGAACACTCTTCTCCTCCTCCAGGGCCTGCGGTGGTTGTCAGCATCATCCTCCACAACACCTTCAGTCTCCAACACATGGTGATGAATCACAGCTATGGCAGCTCCCAACAAGTACATTGTAAAAGTTCCCCATCTGTTTACACCGATGGTGCAGTGTTTGGGAATACACAGGTGTGTGTGAGGTGCCTTCACACTTTATACTATTGTGCTTTGAACACTGATGATGTCATAGGGTGTGTATGTACAATTGGAACTGCAGAGTATCTTATGTGTTTTACCACAGGTAATGCTATTGTGGTGCCTTTGGTGTTGAATTACATTTAGCTGCCATGGATTACCTCTTGCCCTTCCTTTAACATTTCTTAACATTTCCCCTCCCATTTTCTGGCATGCATCCAGCAGCTTGCTTTCTTTTTTACTTTCCAAAACCTGGCTTATCTTGCGAAATGTGTTCTATAGCTGATCTATGCAGGTTTGCTTTGCTCTGCGGTGACAGTTCTCTTTTCTTTGCAATTCAACACCTCACCTATCCTGTTCTGCAGGTTGCTGCTAGCAGACTTGTTAGCTGCCGTCAATTGCCCACTGTGAGTTAATAGGTGTTAATTGCTCAGTTGTACTCCAATTACCCTACTGCGGCATTTCCTTATTTTCTTCCCCTAACCTTCCTGTTTGAGCTGTGGTGGGCTGCGTGTGCATCCGCTTACTGGGTTTCGGGCACGTTTTCATCCAAGTACACACGCGCTTTCGGGCACCATGTGTGCTCTCAGCTAAATGATGCGATACCTACATCCCCACCCCTATCCTGTGGCTTTGCTTAGCAATGGGCAGCCTGGATTTGCATTGCTCCAATGTGCTTACAGCTATGGTGGCACACCCCACTGCTGATGTCATGTATACCTCCAAAGCACTCCTCGGTGTTGTAGCGCTGCGCTGTATGGTACATCCTTAGTCCGGCGGAATGTTTGCAATTCACTATTACTTGCCTCATTTGCATGGCATTGACTACTAATTCATAGTTACCACGCCAAACACTGTTACAGACCCTTAGCAACCCTTGCAGCTTGGTTGTGGTGTACCATGCATACCATTTACTATTATGGTGAAATCATGATTTGTACTACATTGCGATTTTATGACATTTGTATATATTTTCCTTGTGTTCCCATTTGCGCACACATGCCCTGCGGTTGTACTTTGCATTACTGTGGACATGACATTAAATGTTATTTTTTAGGTGTTGTGCACCTTTTCTTATGCCATTGGCTGTATATTTAGCCATTGGCATATGTTAACTTTGTAATACATGAGTCTGGTCCGCTTTCATAGCTCCGTTGTTCTGTTTGGCAAAACGTAAACCGTTTTTTTTTTTTTTTTGGTTTACATTTCTGTCTGCACCACTTCAGGAATCGCTATGTACCTTCATTTGCATGCTGCAGTACTGCGCATGAGGTGATTAGCATACCTGAGCCGAGGGCTGCGCAAATCTGGTGTAAGCTGGTAGTGCACGTAGAATTGGATCGTACCTGAATCACTCGGCGGCCATATTTGGCATTATACTGCCTACGCTACACCTGCGCCTGGCGCAAGCTTCATGAATCCCGGGGCTTGTTTTAAACAATACATTTTCAGACCACTATCTCTTTTAAAACTTTTATTGAGTCATGTTGTGTGAAATCATGCATTTGCACACATGCATAGCTGTGTCTGGTGTTGGACTGGAACCCACAAGCAGTGACTACATGAATACTGAGCACTTTGAAAATCATGAATTATCAAAGCACCATCTCCTTTAAAACTTTTATTGATTCATTTTATATGAAATTGTGCATTTACATACATGCATTGCTGTGTCTTGTGCCAGATTAGAACCCACAAGCAGTGACTATGGGAATACTGAGCACTTTAAAGTAATTATCAAAGCACCATCTCCTTTTATACTTTATTGGTTAATGTCACTTCATATCTGGCATTTACACACATGGATAGCTGTCTAGGACTTCTGTTAACTTACCCATATACCCTGTTCATCCCCTAAGTGCAGTCTACAGCATATTTCAGAAAAAATGAGCAGAACACAAGCTTGACTCTTAATCTGGGTATACTGCATTTATTTCTGACATCTGTTGGCACATTATTTAGTGCTTCACATTTAAGAGTTGACTGGTGTTGGATTAGAACACACAAGCAGTGACTGCAGGAATACTGTACATTTTATTTGAAAACCTTAAATTATCAGAGCAACATCTCCTTTTACACTTTATTGATGTATGTTGTTTCAAATCTTGATTTACACACATGCATAGCTCTGTAGAAGTTGCATTACCTTACACATTTACCCTATCCATTTATTAATTGAAACATGCAGCATATATCAGACAAAATGAGCAGAACACAAGCTTGCCTCTTAATCTGGGTAATATACTGCAGTTATGTATTACATATGTTGACACATTATTTAGTACATCACATTTATCATTTGTCTGGTGTCAGATTAGAACCCACAAGCAGTGACTATAGGAATACTGGACACTTTATTTGAAAACATTACTTATAAAAGCACTATCTCCTTTTAAACTTTATTGTTTAATGTTGCTTAAAATCTGGCATTTACATGCATGGATAACTGTCTAGGATGTCTATTAACTTAACATATACCCTGTTCATTTATTGAGTGCAATCTACAATTTATTTCAGACAGTTAGCATCCCAGAACAGTGACTTTTAAGCTGGATAGACCACAACATTAACTGATAGTTGGCAGCTATGCTACACAGTACTGCATGCTTACTTGTTTTAACTCACTTTACCATGTCAGATATGCACTGACACATTAATAAAGATGTAGGATTTCCCAGGTATTTCAAACCTGACTGCTAAGACTGCAAAATCTGTGTTTACTTTAATGTATTATTAAGTTATGCATTAAGTTATTACTTTGATGATTTTCTTAATTACCATATGATTGCCTCATCCTGGCCAAACACCCTACATGAGACTGTATGTTGTGAGCCCTCTCTTCTACAGCTTTGGTAAGGGAAGAAAACCATTATGCATACCAGTTTTGCACAGATTCAGCTTGTATATTTAGAAATTACTGGAAAACATACTTACATATCTGTGGGGTGTGATCATCTCTAGTCTCTTGGACCCAGGTTTCCAAAGTTCCCCTCTTCCTATGTTTCAGGTCATTATAATGGTGATGACACTGCTCACCAGTGTGTGGGATACCAGTAGCACTGGTTAGATCCCTGGCCAAAAGATCCCAGGACTCATACTTACACTCAGAGCCCTCATAATCACCTTGCAGCAGTAAGGATCCATATCGGTCTACCAGGAGTCCAGTGAACATCTTGAATTTCTGAACACCCCACTTTTGTACCCTAAAACACACTACTTCACCAACTCCAGCAGCCATACCCACAGTCAAGGGGCAGGCTCTAAGGAATGATGTGAAATTCCCAACTATTTGCCTTTACATAGGCTGAATTCCCACCCTTGCGTGTCATACTGCAACTTTCAGAAATGCACTGCATCACTTAGCATCACTCAAACTCACACAATCCATGTTTAAGCAAAGCTTAGCAATGCACAAACTGGAGAAGACTGTTAACCATGTTTAAGCACTGCTCAGTATTGTGCAGCTTTTCTAACTGTTTCTAAATGTAACAATTATTTAATTTAAAGTCAGCTGATATTTCAGTCATCTGACACAGTTTCACAGCACTATACATAAAAACATTACTAGCCAGCACTAGAAGCCAGGACATACTACACGGTAGATCATGACTCAACCTATCTAACCACTGGGATAGTGAAGCGAACTGGAATATCTTCAAATATACTGCAAAGGTGCCTGTAAACGTAGTGCAGGGGTTTGCACATTTCAAAGCACAGCAAACCTACAATTGAATACATCTGGTATCTATTTTTAGCATTTTAGCAGATGTCTACTGCTTAAGTATGTCTCACTAAGCCTAGTTAAGCAACATGCAGCATAGGGCAAACAAGCACAAAAAGAAAAAAAAATTAATATTGAATGCATCTGGTTTCTATTTTTAGATGTCTAGCATATGTCTAATGCTTAAGTATGCCATGCTATGCCGAGCTAAGCAACAAGTAGCATCACTCAACAAGAACAAAAAGAAAAAAAATATCAAAAAAAAAAAAAATAAAAAAGTTATTTATTAACATTAAATGTATCCAGTTTCTGTCTTTAGATGTCTAGCGGATGTTTGATGTGTATGTGCACAAAGCTAAGCATAGCTAAGCAACAAGCACATCAATGTAAAAAAAATGTTAAAGTGCAATTTAATTAAATAAAATGTCTTGTACACCTTTTGGCCAAGGTTAGTGGGCCAAAAGGTGTGTGGCTGTGCCGTCAGTCTTACACTGGCTCAGTATCCATGTTGCTGTGACCTACCTTAGGTGAACACCATAATTAATATGTATGGTGTGCTGCCAAGGGAGAACAGTGGCCGTGTACATGGAAACATTCTATGTAGGCTCTACACAGAGACTACATGGATTTTATTGAATCCTGGGGACATAATATAAATATTTAGTCAGAAACATGGATTATATCTGCAGTGGAAGCCATAATGATTAAATCAATGTAAGAATTATGCTGTAAAAGAAAGATGAAAAATAGAAATAATTAAGTGCCTTTAGGAATGCTACAAATTCAAAATAAGATGTTTCAAGCCAAGACACAATAGCCAATTACACTACATGAGGTCAATATTCAACCATATAAATGTTCTGTCTCCCAATCTTCTTTATTGACCATGTTTCCTATTAACACAGTTATAATGCAAGCATGCATTCTGTAAGGATACCATTTCAACTTTTTCAGAAGTGTTTCTCTTCTCCCCACGGTTGTATTATAACATGGTGTCATGTAACATATTTAAGTCAGTTCATGTTGTAAAATCTCCCACCTGGAGTGCATGGGGGGGGGGGTTGTAAAAAAATTGTTTTTATTGGAAATACTGGTGGCTGATTGGAAGCACTTTCCTAATGATTTGATTGGCCAACGGTGGTGATGAAATTTAAAACTTGTGGAAGTCGCATAATACAATAATTATGAAATGATTGGAAATTAGACTGTTGATTGACTGGAATGTGCAGTTTGTCTAGTAGGCAAAGAAATTATCAGAAACATGATACACTTAAGCAAAGTGTCTCCCAAGTCTGTTACTTGGTCTGTAACCCCTAAGATTATTACAAACTACTCTTATCTCTCAGTAGCAGCACCAAATCCCTTTCTCCTAGCACACTTAGAAAATTTCTTGCCAAACTTAAACTTATAACACTAGCCATTGATAAACTGTCCAATAAATTCCTACCACTAGCATGTGATGCCCTTATATACCCCATCAGTATTCTCACCATCAGGTCCATTACTGAATATCATATTGCAGTATCCTGTAAACAGTCTCTCATAATGCCCTTTCACAAAAGTAACTACTGATATGACATTTCTGACTAGAGACCTATTGCTATCCTTCCTTCTTTTTCCAAAATACTGGAATGCTGTATCCACTCAGCTTCTTAGCTTACATCTCAAGAACAACCTACTATCACACATACAGTATGGCGTCATCATCACAGCACTGATACTGCCCACCTTACTTACTATACACTATTAGCTATCTTAGAAATGACAGCAAACAAGTCTTCTCTGTTTTCCTAGATCTAGCTAAAGCATCCAATACTGTATGTCATGATAAGCTGCTATTC
>NC_056727.1:58276951-58359451 GCF_019279795.1 Protopterus annectens | reverse complement strand
TATCAATTACTTACTGTGGCATCAGCAAATCCATATGACAGACATCATGAGTCAGAAAAATACCTCACCTGTAGACAGGGTTGTGATAGTTACTTATAAAAGTAATAAGTTACTATTACTAGTTACTTTTCAGTGAAAGTAATATAGTACTATTACTTATTGCTTTGCTACAAAAATAATATATTACTATTACTAGTTACTAACTAAAGTAATATGTTACTTTTGTGCAAGTATAGTTTATTAATTATAATATTGAGATTTACTCACACAAGTAAGCACACGCATATACGTGTATTATTAAAGTTGTATACACAATGATACAATAATAATGAATAGCATTTAACAGTTGAAAAACTCCAGCAGACTAGTCTTTACAGGTGGGCAGTGCAGTGGTGCAGCAGTTAGCATTATCAGCTTACAGTAAGAGGTTCTCTGGTTTGATTCCTGGCTGTGGTGTAGTCTGTGCAGAGTCTGCATGTCCTCCCTGTGTCTGCATGGGTTTCCTCCAGGTGTTTCGGTTTCCTCGCACATTCCCAAGTCATGTTGCAGTGGAATTGGACAGTCTATATTGCCCTAGGTGTGAATGTGTATGTGCCTTTTGAGGAAGGCTGGCAACTCAATACCGCAAATCTCTACTGCCACTTGTTCTGCTGACTGATGATCTGCTGTGGCGACCCCTAACTAGAGTAGCTGAAAGGAAGGCCAGCAACTCAATACTGTAAATCTCTACTGCTACTTGTTCTGCAGAGTGATGATCTGCTGTGGTGACCCCTAACTGCAGTAGCTGAAAGGAGAAGAAGATGACAAGTCTATAGCTAGAGAGTCACAAATAATAATTAAACCAAACCATACACAACCAGCAGCACAACACCTATAAAAATTTATCACATTTTGTCAATTTTCAGCAACTAAAAATCGAAACCTAAAAAGAATTTTAAATAGATTATAACAAAAAATTGTCAGGATAAAAACTGGTTGATCATAGAGCCACTTGAAGAGTCATGCTTGGTGTAGTGGGTTGGGGTGTTGGGTGTTAAACCAATGAGTGATTACTTTGATTCTGATTGTTGGCAGTATGGAGAACCAATGTCATTTATCATATGGCAAGGTAAGGATATGATCTCTAGCAGGCTAGAATTGTTCCAGTGTTGGGGGGGGGGGGTAGTGGGTAAGAGTCCCACAGTAACAGGGCAGGGCCAGAGTCTGGTCATCATTAGCTTTAACCTCCTTGCAGTGCTAAAAAATGAAGTAAATTATGCTCCAGACGAATTCTAATGATCTGTTATGAATCATACCTCTGAACATGGAGACATCAAACATCTGGACAAAGACCCATGAAAAGTAGGTACAACTGGCCAAAAATCTGGACACTAATCATCATAATATTTGCATGTATAATAATGTAACTTCACCCACTCCAGTGGAACTGCAGGATACCAACATTCAAATAATTGTGGAAATGTTCCCCAATTTAACATTAACTCTGAAAATATGCATTCACACAGAAACATCAGTTAAAGTTCCTTTACAGCATTAACAAAAAAAAAACTAAAGGGAAGTAGTAGGCAATAGGCATGTAAAACACTTTGCATTCTTTCTGCCATACCACACTTCTAGCATATACACACTGATGTCAGATTAGCTCCACCCTTACAGAAATTCTTTAAAAATAGCATGTCATGTAACATATGTAAATGAACTGTGCACTCTATTAATCTTAATAGGAAACTAAAGTCTGTCATAGCAATCATTGGTATAACAAGCCACTGTTGTTGTCAATATGTCGGTATCAGGTCAATCTGATCAATGGATAAAATAAATCTGATTTGGAAACCTGCTCTTGTGATTATATAATACTAATGTGCATTAGTAGGTTTTGTAAACAAATCTGATAGCTGTTGATGCTGGGCACTGATTCATACCTGTAACTGTTGCCAAAAGGCAGGTCACTAGTAAACTGACAATCCTCCAAATTATCTGTGAGTATATATAATGTGACATGTATTTATGCATGCATATGTGTGCGTGTGTGTGCGTATGTGCGTGTGTGTGCCCGTGTGTGCGGATGTGTGCGTGTGTGCGTGTGTGTGTGTGTGTGTGTGTGTGTGTGTGTGTGTGTGTGTGTATGTGTGTGTGTCCTGTTAAAGATTGGCACTGTACCCATGATTTGTTTGTCTACCTCACAACTACTGCTTGCTATGAGGGGCTCCTGCTCCCTCACAACACTGAATTGTTTAAATTAAATATCAGAGAATGACTGAATAAAACAGCTAAATAATGTTTCTGGACTGATTAAAATAACTAAATTGTAAAGCAGTAGTGTTGTACTCATTATATATGTAGAAGGTGTAACAATATTGTTCTTTAAGAGTACAGCAATGTGTGCTTAAAACACAACATTAAAATTATTGTGAAAAGTTTCACAATGGAATGTGATGCACTGTTAAATGCCTTGTTTTATTAAGCAGCACAAATAATACCACATATATGTAGTGAAAGAGCTGTGATCAACACCGAAACATGTAATGGCAAACATTTGGTTGATAAAATATGTATACCAGCATCAAGAGTGTGGTATCTTGGGGAATTAAATTTATTCTGTGCCCTGACTATGACTATGACAAGCTCATCCTGAGCGGCATACACTTCGGGACACCTGAAATTTGATTTATATTGAAGGCAGGAGAAGTGCAGGCTTTGTGTTTGAGATGTAGGACCAGCAGCTGAGTTACCATGGAAGTGGGGTGATACACCTGTGCACCTCTCTACACTTTTATCGCAAGGATGTCTTGAATGTGCAGGTGGGACATGGAAGTTAGAGCATAACAAAAATCATTCTCAGCAGCAGTATGACACCATACCAGGATCCTCACTTGTTCCAGACATGGTTTGGCATATACCACTGGAGGCTAAGATGAGTCTGCTAGACCAAAGAAGAGATGAGAGGACATGAGGGAAAGCTAATATAACCCAAAAAGTAAAAATATTTACATACTTGTTTACATGGATTAGGGGTGTACATCCCAAGTCATGAGCTGCAATAGTCAATCAGAAATAAATTACAGTATTTATTGCTCTTAAAAGTAACTTTACAGATTGGCCATTTAATTATCTAAGAGCCTTTTTAGCCATTATATTTATCTGTAACTTTGGGAAAAGATCTTTTCAGCCAAGATGAGTGCTACTGAATTCACTTCCTGTCAGGATGAAGGCGAGGAAGATTTCAAATTCAAAAGGAATGATTTTAAAAAGTTTTAATAAAATGATTTAAAATGGAGATATTCTGGTTCTTAAAAAAATGGAAAAAGCACCTTAAAACTGAATACGTATACAGATAACGCATGCATATAGCCTCACTACCCCAACATCAGTAAGTAGCACATAGTAAATTACAATGAACTACTCCTTTTGTATAAACAGGAGACGCTCTGAAACACCTGAAAACTGGTGGCTTGAAGCCAGGGACTTGAGTGCCTTGTAGTTCAGGTTAGCTGCTTCTTGTTATCAAACTCAAATATAGTTTAGTAAAGCAGCAGTGAGGAGGGGGCAAGAGGGGGATTTTAGGCTTAGGGAGCTGAAATGTGGTTTTACATTTAGGGAACAGTAGGGAAGTTTTAGGTTCAGGGACTGGGAATGGGTCTTTGGGTATAGGGAGGGGAATTTTACATCTGGGGAGAGGTTTTGGGTTTAGGGATTGGGAAGGGGATTTTAGTTTACATAGTGGGAGGGAGTCTTAGGCTTATGGAGTGATCAAGGAATTTAGGTTTGGGGGTCTTGGAGTTTTAAGTTTACAGAAGTATTGGAGACTTTAGGGTTAGGGATGAGAAGTGGATATTTAGGGTAAGGGAACAAGTACTTGAGTTGGGAACTGGGTTGGAGTTTCAGAGTTACAGTTTAAGTTGTGGTGGCACTACACAATTGTACAGGGACAGGTTTGGGGAGGGCTATGTACAAGTGGGAAACTGGGCTATTGGGAATTTGAGCACTTGATTTTTCAAGCAAATGGCAGCAATTAGGTATGTCACAAGCTACTAGTATGTGGGCATCTGTAGTAGAGTCATGTAAGCATGGTCCCCTGGATTCAGCAAGCAGCCGTGTGGCAGGGACCATTCCTGTTCAGCATGGCAGCCTGCCATGCATATGTATGAAGGTGCACAGCTGCTGTGCTGTAAAATGGACATGGTTCCATGTATGAGCACAGCGGGTGTGTCTGAGAGCAGAGCTCTCACAATATACACACCCCCTGCACTCCAGAATTGCCTTTTGACAATTTAAAATGAGTAAAAATGCTTGTAACACCCCTAACCCACCAGGATAACAAATCTGGTCAAAGCCATAAGGGACAATCATCCCTACCAAGACAAAAGTTGTTACAATAACACTTTTAGCATACGCACATAGCGCACACCTCCCAACCCATCAGAGTAAGGAATGTGGACAAAGCAAAAAGGGACAATTGGCCCACAAAGCAGAAAGTTGATAGAATAATAGGTTCAGCATTAGCATGGATATTCTGAAGGGTACAAATAAAAAAACACAACAAATAATTATTTTGAACATGCTATAAAGTTTAAGCATAGCTGCGTGGGTGTGCCCATTGCTTAGCTACATTTAGTCCAGCTTAAACAGGACAAGAAGTTAAATAGCAAGAGACATCCAACATAAGCAGTACTGCAATAGTGTAGTGGGTAGCATGCACACTTTGCTAGCAGCCATTCCCGGTTCGATCCCTAGTGCAACCATTTTCCATTTTACATGTGAAAGCAGTGCATAAACATTTTTTTTTAATAATTAGCTACTAAATAACATATTTGTTAACCAGAGTAATGTAGTAGGTCCAGATGTGAGGAGTCAGTTTAATAAAGATGTGAAACTCCCATATAAACCCAAGTGCCCCATACAGTATAGTCACACATGAATAAATGTAATGAAAGCACATTGGGGGTGTCAGGGGCAGTAAACACATTTATAATATGTAATGAATGATGACTCAATCCCATACAGCAGATAGTTTATAAAATAAAAAAATAAGCAATGCTAAGCATTGCACAGCTTTGTTGACTGGGTGTAAGCATTGTGTACATATGAATACTAAGTGATGAATAGCCCAGCAAAGTGGATTTGCCCATTGGTAAGCAATGCTGAACCTGCCCCTTTAAGCACTGCCAACCTTAGCTAAGCAGGTTTGCCTGTAGTTTAGCTTAGTTCAGCATATTCAAAACCATCCAATCATGGCAAAGGGTAAGAAATAGGCTGTATTTAAACCCCACAGGTGGGAATACAGCTCATAAGTGGTTGCAGCTTCCCATTGTAGGCAGTATGGCAGGAGATGGAGAGGGCATGCGCTTCTGGGTGCAGCACTGGGGCATACAGGACTCCAAGGTCATGGTAGGACTCCTGGTACAAAACCATGATGCAAGACTGCTGCAGGACCAGTATCAGGGCTCCCAATATAAAGTGGAAACCTGGGACCATCTTGCCCATGATCTCACCAGTGCCACTGGTATCTTTCAGACTGGTGAGCAGGACTGACACCACTATGCCAACTTGAAGTGGAGGAAGAGGGAGCTCTTTGGACAAGTAGATACAAGAAACAAGGCAGAGGAGTGATGTCCCAGCAGAGTGTAAGTAGTCATACCAATAACTGTTTACTAATGTCCAGCCTGTGTATGTGAAGGATAGGTATGCCTAAATATTTCTCTATTTCCTTTACAGCTGCAGCTATGCGGGCTGTGAATGAGGAAGCCTATGCTAGTAGGTTGCAAAAGCTGCATTGCAAGGCTGGTGAGTAACAATCCTGCTTGTAGTAGTCACACCACATAAATATAAAGAGGAGAAAATCACCTGGCAGTATAAAAACTGTGTATGGATTGTACTGAATAAACAGGACAATATGACAGTAATAGTCCCATATAGGTCATATTTAAATAAAACTGCAACTGCCTGGCAATAAAGTTCTAAATCCTGGATGGGCTGTGTTTACTCTGGTGTTATATGGCATTTAGCGTTGCATTCTCTGAAAAGTAATGTTGTGTTAACCACTGTTACCCACACTGTGCTACATAAAAAAAAATGTCTAGGAATGTCTGTATAAGACTGTTGTAAGTAAAAGGTCAGATTGTACAACGAAGAGAGACTTAGACAGAAATCACTGAAAGAGTAGACAGCAGTAGCCAAATAGCACACTCTGACAAAGCTTATTTTGTTGTATTTTTAGCAGACACCACCATGGTTCGAATCCTGGGAGTGGTAATAGGCCGTATGCATAATCACACCTCTCAACTGTACAGATTTTTGCAGACTGCCCAGATAATTGGCTAATTTTTGGCCGCCTGTTCCTCTGTCCCCTTGGCAAATCAGTGGGATAGTATCAGAATTGTAGTCACTAAATAATGACATACATTTGATTTTCAGACCTCAAAACCTTCAGAAAATGTATATGAAAACAAACCTGTTACTCTAGCAATTCCCTAAGTTTATGAGAGCAATATTCAAAATATGTCCCTATTTGTAACCCCATTTTGTCAAGCTTTGTCCAGAGTGTGTGCATTACTAGATTGAGAGATATGTGCGTAATATTAACTAGGAATCTGGGAATATGTGTAGAAACAGTCAGATAGTATTAACAAACATTTCCCCCACAGGTCTGTCAGATAAGAAAACTGTAACTGCCTGGCAATAAAGATTTAAATCCTGAACTGGTAGTGTTTACTCTGGTATTGTATGGCTTAACATGTAGCATTCACAAACATCTGATATCAGAATACCGTTGCTGTGTCAACCACTGTTTCTCACACTGTGCTACATAAAAATATGTCTAGGAATGTCTGTATAAGACTGTTGTAATTACAAGGTCAGATTGTAAAACCAAGAGAGACTTAGATAGAAAACACTGAAAAACAAACAGTGGTGTCTAAATAGCTCACTCTGATGAAACAGATATAGTTGTATTTTTAGCAGATGCAGCCAAGGTTCGAATCCTGGCAGTGGTAGTAAGCTGTATGCATATCATACCTCTCAACTGTACAGATTTTCACAGAATGTCCAGATAATTTGGCTCATATTTTTAGCCTGTTCCTCTGTCTCCCTGGCAAATCACTGGGATGATCTCAGAATTGTAGACACTAAATGACATACATTTGATTTTCAGACATCAAATACTTTAGAAAATGTATATTAAAACAAATCCTGTTACCCTAGCAACTTTCCAAGTTTATAAGAACAATATTCAAAATATGTCCCTATTTGTACCCCCATGTTGTCAAGCTTTGTCCAGAATCTGTGCATTAAGAGATTGAGAGATATGTGCATAATATTAACTAGGAATCTGGGAATATGTGTAGAAACAGTCAGGTAGTGTTAACAAACATTCCCTCCACAGGTCTACCAGTTAAGAGATGTAGAATTTAGCCATAAGACAGTTGATGTATACACTGTGTACAAACATACCACTGCCCAAACCAAGGCCATAGGGTATTGCAATAATACCTGTAGAGTAATGATTAGAACAATGATCATTAAAGTTGTGAGTATTGCAAGGATATATAAGTTGTTAATTGACATCTCTCTCCCCCTCCCACCATATCTGCAACAATAATCAAAACACACAAATCAGTGGGTATGTTTACACAAAACCTACTGTTGGGACATATGTCCTATTGTTCAACAAATATTGAAATGTGTTTCTATTAATGTTCCATGTTGAAATAATATAATTAGTGGCCTGCTGCTATCAATGTAACCTGCATGCTGTTATAATGGCCACTGTGGTTCCATATAGGCATGTGTTCTGTTTGCTATGCAACTGCTCTAAATCTGGTGTTTTGGGTTAATGGGAATATCTATACTTGCTGTTATAACTAATACTGGATTGTGCTGACTATTACTAACCCACATATGTTCTAAAACTGCAACACTATAGCACATTTGGGAAGGCTGGTCCCAGTGGACCCACTTCTCCCACCTCATCTGGCCATGGCACCGGGCCCCAGCACATCTGGGACCCACCCCAGGACCGCCACATCCTTGGTCCTGCACCACCTTTGGGTGGAACCACCTCGGGGATGGGGCTTATCCCCCCCTGGGAGCAGGCACGGACAGGATTCTGTCACTCAAAGTCTGGTTCAGGGATTGGTGCATAGTAAGCGCTGAAGGGAGTTTGAAGATCTGCTACACCAGCTTGAGGGCCATGTGGCACATTTAGAGGGTCAGCCTGCCTCTCCTGCTCAGCCCCCAGCACAGCCACCTTTGGGGCCATGAAGGTGCAGTGATGACTGCCCATGGGTGGGGACCTCAGTCCCACTGTTTCCATTTGCAGGCTCATGGGCTTCCAATTTTCAAACACCCCTCCCCGTCCAAGATGTTTACCCCCCACATGTGTCATATACCACCCCTGTATGCTGCCTTGACTGTCTTCCTACCCAACCATGCTGTCTTGCTTGTCTTCCTATCCAACATACCTCCCCAAATATACCTACTATCCTTCCCCATCTCACACGCACCTTAAAAAAACAAGGCCAATCTCTTCCCCCCAAAATATTTTGCCCCATACATAGCTGTCCATTTTGCACATGTGTCCACTGGACACATGTAATGTGGTCTAATTTGCTTCTCAACACATTATTGTTGTCCTCACCCCTCTCTCAGGGGTTTGAGTATCCAAATATACCTCCATATTCAATATATATGCACAGCTGTTGCTGTAGAAGAAATGGACAGCTATGGACCTTCCCTACACCCATCATGCACATCCCTAGCTAATTTCCCTGTTGTCTTTCCCTCTTTATACCCCCTTTTTCACCACTTTCCTATCACCCCTTTTTTCATTTAAAGAAATTAACACGGGGTAAGTGGGAGTAAGCACTTTAAAGCAGTAGTAAGCAGGTTTAAGCCTGTTTGCATAGTGTTAAGCAATGCCTACACAGATTAAGCACTTTACAGGCTAACTGTCTGTAAGCCTATTTAACCAGAAGTTAGCATTGCTTGCCACCATGCAAAACCGCCTAAACCCACTTACAACTGCATAAAAGTGCCTTAATCACTCTGTATTCAACAGCCCTTGTTCTGCCCAGCAGCAAAATAATCAGCCCTTGCAAGTTTCAAACCCAGAACCCTACACACCATTGGCAGAGTAAGTTACCACTAAGCCATTTAAGCTGTAGGTAAGTACAATGTTTTCTGAAACGTATCATGCAGCACAGTCATTCAACAGTAGAGAAAATTCATTTATATATATATATATATATATATATATATATATATATATATATATATATATATGTGTGTGTGTATATATATATATAGTGCATTCAGACATCGGATACACACTCTGAATCTCTCACTTCAAAACATCTGACCAAAAGCATGGTAAATGGGGGTGAAGGGGCCCAAAATAAGAATCTCTTGTAATTATCCCTTCCTCCACACCTGAACTGATCTGTCTTGCAACAAAGTACCCAACATATGCAAGTCATGTTACCAGTAAGCCATCTCAATTGTAAGATGCTGGGATGATTTCTCTAACATATGACGAACAGTCAGTCTACCATATGGAATGTACAATGTGGAAGCACTAAACATTCTAATGATAGATATACACACACATATATACATATATATATATATATATATATATATATATATATATATATATATATATATATACATATACATACACACACACATATACACAAATATACATATATAAATATATAAATACTTATAGATAAATATAAAGAGAGTATATATAGAGGGTGCACAGCATATCCAATAGCCACTATTCCTACAATTGCCACCTTTTCAAATGGCCAGTGTCTGATTCTTTCTTACAAATGGGAATTATTGCATGAAACATATACCCACACACAATGTAAAGGACATGACACCACACTCAGTTTGCATACATATAAATGTTTATTTGTGTGCTATTTTGGTTGTTTATGCCATTTCTTATAGCATTTAGGTGTTTGGAATACATAACAACTGATTAATGCAACTCTCAATGAAAACATATGATACAGTAATCTGCAAAACATAACATACTTTGCTGCCTAGTCTAAAGCCTTCAAGTAGTACATCAGTGAAAAACACACTTGCCTTGAAGATGAGAATCAATCAACACTTAATTACAAATGTAGTTCAACAGCCTCCAATTACACTCTGTACTCAACCCCCTAGGGGGAAAAGTATCAGTTGTCACAATGTAAATGTATCCATTATATAACAATGCTTAACTTAAAACTTCACCATCACACTGTCAAACAGAACTGTGTGCAAGACAGTAAGGTGTAGCCCACCACTGTTCCCATGGTAAAACAAATGAAAATATACAGCCATATACCTTAATGTTTCTTGTTACTGGTATCCCTCACATGTTGTAACTACCTAGGTTAAAAACATTTAATACCCCTCCTCATAAAATGTCTTACAAGGGCATATAACAGTGTTCTCCATACACTGACCTCCAGACTGTACAAGTTCACACATGTTTTGTCAAGCTGTAGCCCTCATATATATGGACCCTACTCCACAACTTGTGTGGGAGTCCACAACATCACTGGAATGATAGCAGGAATCTCAGCACTAAATTATGATAGACCATTAACTATCAGCCTTCTACTGCATGACACCTGGACAAGGCCTGGTTTATAGGTGGAGGAAAGAGGCTGATACACAGGGCCATATTTGAAATATTGCTGTTATACACTATGAAAGTTGTTGGTGTTACAGGATTGGTTGCAACATACTCTTACTCAGGAATATGAAGTCAGAAACACAAATGGATGTTGCCATGTACTGATAGCAATCAACAGAGAGAATGCCACTGATATGTCAGGGACAAGACCTGTGTGGGGAACAGACAAAACATAACAGCCAATCCTCTGCCCATCATGTGGATAGCCCACAGCTGAGAGGTATGCAGGCAGACTGCATTCCATGCAAAACTAGCATGTACACACAAACCCTGTAAAACTAGCAGTATTCAATGCATATAACAGCAATACTCACACAGTCCCTAGGTCTGGAACCTTATGCAAACATGTAGTTAGCCTGTGTGCACAAGTCCTGTTGTAAGAGGTATAGCTACCTTCTGTTTGTAACACTGCTGCCCACACACAGGAAGGATGCCTTACATACAGGAAATGTAAAGGGACAATGCCCACACTGTCGCTGCATACAAAAAATAAATTGTGTATTGCTACTGATTGTTGCATTGCCATGACACTGATATAGGTACTACAGTAGGCATGCTTATCACATAGTAATCAGAGAAGTGCACAACTGTGTTATGATCCACTGTCCATGCCTACCACTAACAGCTATATCAACACCCATATACACTGGATATCAAAGTGTACATACCCCTGTTGGAATGCCTGGTCTGTGTGCTGTATGCCAGTGAGACCACAGGAAGTCATGTCAAAATGTTTCACACCTCAAATATGACCCATAACCTGTAAAATTCTATTTAAAAAGAAACAAAGCTGTTTCATGGAAGGTGGGCAACTATTGCCAAATGAAGATGTGATATGACGTTAGAGTACAAACCAAGACAAATGGATGATGTAATGATCTCAGCAGGTGTTTACACAACATACCAGTGCTAGGGTGTTTACACACATTTAACTGGCTTACTGTACTGAGTATTACTTCCCATATGCTGGAGGGACAGGTTCATAACCCAGAGACTGCCCATGATATGGAATAGACTTCCCATACATGTCAAGCAGAGGACCCCACTGGTCCTCTTCAAAAGAAATCTTGATGAGTGGATGGGAAATAGAAAAATTACCACAGGGATCACTCTAGTGGCTTTACTTGACAGAGGCACTGGGAACTAAGGTTGGGTGGCACAATGCCAGGGTAATCCTATGGGCTAGGCTTGTAAAGCCTCCAGGGCCATTAACCAAGTACACATCTATGAACCTATGAACCTATATGCTTCTACAGGACAGGTTATGTTCCCTATTGAACTGAACAGGCTATAGGACATATCACAGGTGGGGATTGTGTTGACATGTGCTTTTGTGGGGTCATCTTCCAATTGCACAAGTACCATGCATTGTAACAGGGGTGTGTACACTTCATATTCACTGTAGCTATATGGAATTAGCAGTACCTTACCTGTACAACCATCCTCCACCAACGAAAGAGTAATCCCCCTTGGTGGACATCACCAAGACACAAAACACATAATAGGTTGCTATAGTGGCTGTACAGGGGCACATAGTTGCAGACCACAAATTGGAAGCAAGTGCACCTCTATCTGAGCAAGCATGTAGGTTCACAGGTGACCTCCTGTAAGGCGGACTATGACTAGAAATCAGACATATGCAAACCACCAAGGCCAGCTGCAACCATGTCTATACATATGTACACAGTCTCAAAGCCAGTAACACTAGTCAACCTGTACTGGGGATAAATCATACATCATACACACATGCCATAGATACAGGCAACCTTCATCAGACAGGATAGGTGGGAACAGCGGCACCCTGTCCATAACAGTTGTACAGGGGGATGTGCATATCACCCACACTCCTACCCACATCAGTGGTGAGCATGGACATAATGCCGACTGATGGCAACAACAGCAAGTCTTCATGGGGCATGAGAACATCACAGTTTGCCTCCTACATTAATACAGGCATGTGCTCACAGTCCCATCACACACTACAGTTAAACACACTCATGCCACCATCCACACACCATCCACATGGAAGATGGCCACTGTCATCCCTCTATACAGAAATTAATGGTGTGCAGTGGATTATACCATTAAGTGTCCAACATTGGGGGAACTGGGCAGGTCAGGGCCAGGAGTGTAATGCAAGATGTACAAACCATGATAGCTTACAGTGTTATGGTATATTCTGGATTATTTGCAAGTAATACCCACTGCTGATGTGCACATGGACAACTGTACGAAATCCCCTGACCTTTTTTCCTGTTTATGTCTTCCAGGTACAATGTCCTGGGAATGCTTGGCCGCATACACACCCCTGGAAAATGATGCTATAATCCAGTTTTTCATAGTCCATCAGCCCATCCACTTTGGCTGCAGGGCCCAGGATCTGCAGGAGAGGACCAAATGGTGGAATAAGCTCATCCATAGGGTAAACAATGTCAGCCTGCATAACCGCAATTATGAGCAGGTGCGGCATCACTGCATGAATCTGATCCGCCACGACCGTCGGCATGCCACTGCAGTTATGAGGTACCAGCTAGCCACATATGGGGGTCATGCCATCCAGCCCCCACTGACACATGCTGAGGAGTTCCTCGCCAGCCTTGGGGCACTTGCCTGCCAGCCAAGCCAGCAAGCTGAAGACAGCATTGTGGAGGTGCCTGCCACCTACACAATGGATAAGGAATGTGCAGGTAAGGCCCCAGGGCACATTAGTAGACCACTGTTGCTTATCCATTTTTATCTGTAAAGTATCAACATGCATATGTCAGATAAGATAGTCTGTTGCTGCTGTGTAGCAGTGAACAGATGTGCATAATCTCTAGTATTGTGGGTTTGTACTATTGATGTGATGAAATGCTGCTCCCACTCTGTACCAATGCCACAGGTGTGACTAGTGACATTACATCTCTTACACAACTATTAAGGTCCTTCTGGTATACAACTGGGGCAGCAGCCTGCAGCTGGTAAGTATGGAGTTGTTTTATTCAGGTTTGCCAATACACCGGCCATGTTATGGCCATGCTATTTGCCATGCACACCTGCACCACACCTACCCATAATACACACTGTACATGTTCATTTATTGTTGCTGTTAACTGCACTGCATCACAGTGGTCACCCTGGTGGCATAGCTGAAGTTTATTTAAGAGTTCTGCATTATACCTAACAACCTGTCAGTACAAGATGTGTGGACAGATATGAACATAATGGTGGGAAAAATAACCTACAGTAGGGACATGTCTGAAACATTACACTTATAAAGTGGCTACAACAGTGTATACACCACTATTATAATCTCAACTGTTCTTGATCTAAACAATGGCAAATCACAATACCACATTCCACACCTTTTACAACCTGTAATGTGATCCTAACATGAGCAATGAATGTGTAATATGGAAGCCTATGTTAGGACAACAAATATGGGGAATACATACCTTAACATACACCGGAAGCATATGTGTGCACACACTCCATATAACATATTGTGGAAGCAGCTTGTGAGGTACTGACAGCATTCACTCTTCTTGAGTGCAGACCTTCCATCAAGTACAGGCCCTCAATGTCACACCATGTAATGGTCTGCTGTCCAAGAAGTATGTCCATGACATTTGCCCACTCACCTGCAACAGAGGCAGCCTTTGCTTGCACAGATTTTACAAACCATGAAATGGATCCCATATCCGAAAGGGAGCACTTAGGAGTGGGAAAAGTAGCCTTACCTCACCATTGCATATCTCATGGCAAACAGTGCAGGCAGTCATGTATGTGCATATGACGTATGGGACAACATTAATGTAGAAAATAAACAGATGCCCATCCAAAACAGATTACAGCATGTTGCAAACTAGTCATAGAGGCTTCCCAGAAACATGGAACAACACTGAGGGACTTGCAGGAATGTCTAGCAAGTACTGCCTGAGCAGTAGCTGTGTCGACAATCATCTGGAATCTGCATAAGTGTGGCCTATGGGTTAGGGTAATCAGATGGAAGAGTTGTTCCACAGGCAACATCATCCAGTGCTCTCTACAGATAGCATATGCATAACATCAAGTCTCCCAAAGACATGTGTTGCAATGTGTAATGGTGTCATGAGACAAGGCTGAAACCTACAGACAGTATTCATAAAGATACATGTGGTGGTGCACAAGCAACACCTCACTCCACCTCAGGGCCACCATCCCCATTTATACCTAGCTGGTGCCAGTGTACACCTTTAGGTTTGCTGTTCATTCACATGAACTAGGTCAGTAGACATGGCATTCAGATTTTGAACACTGCAAAATAACACTCTTGTGTGTCTCATAGTTGTCAAGCCTCTGCAATAAGGCTGAGGATGGGGAGGGGTGTCATCCTGAAACACAATAGTGAACTGAAGCATACATTCAAAGCTTGCTAAGAATAGCTGTATCTGAACACAGTGAAGATCATGAATTGTGTCAGACATGACCCTGACTCCACAGCAATAGTGAAGTCACTGTGTGACCTCCAAGGGCTGTTCACATGAGCTGACCTTGCAAGCCGGCAGAGCTGGGAGACATTGGTAGGGTGGAGTGACCAAATAATGGCAAGTGAAGATGAGCCATGCTAGTATACCCCTTCCAGAATAGTGACTGCTGCAGTTCACTTAACAGGTGTTGCAACAAACCATTATGTTAAGAGTGTGCACACTTATGCAACCCACATATTCTATGCATCTCATTCAGCATCTGCACAACTAACAAATTTATTTGACACTGCATTGGATTGCACAGGTCACATGTCACATATCAGGTGTGTGTAATGTTAACATATGCAGTATTGTGGCCCCACTACATACCATGGAAGAGGCTGGCATGTTAACAAGGGTGTGTGCACTCCTCATATCCACATTAAGATTTGAAGTTTGTCAATGTAATTGGATTTTATTGCTCATACATGCACTGCTGATGTTGAGATCTGCAAATCAGAGGTCAGGCATTAATTATTGACATCAGTCCTCATATCATCCCAGGTATATGTCAGACAAATACATAGGGGCTGTGAGCAACAGAGCAAACATAACTGCCACCCATTTGCACATTCAGCAATGCTGTGTACACTCATGAGGTATAGTGCACAGTACATGCCAGTGTGCTGTACAGGTGCACAGCAATACTATGTACATGGGTGCAGTGTGTTCCAGGGGAAGGGGCATCACCTACTAACACAATTCATGCATCACAGAGATGTATAATGTTGGTAACAAGGATTGAGTATGGCTGCAGTGCATGCTGTTGAGTGCCATATGTCATGCATGTTAACTATTGGGTAATGAGAGGTCTGTGTAATATCGTTGTGCCACCTCACCTGTAAGTGTGTGAGTGTGTGTGTGTGTGTGTGTGTGTGTGTGTGTGTGTGTGTGTGTGTGTGTGTGTGTGTGTGTGTGTGTGTGTGTGTGTTTGTAGAGGTAAACCATAATGTACAGGTCTTAAATTACATTTTTTTGTTTGCTCCTCACAGGTGTGAGGTGGGTCAGAGTCCCTCCTGCAGGGAAACTGATGTTAGTGTCCATACAGACTCTGACAATAATGATAGCCATGGTGAGGTACAGGCAGTGTTTTCAGGGACTGAAGCCATGCCATTGGTTGACATCCCACTTTTATCCACCCCATCCCTGCACACAGTCTCAATGCCCATACATACCCCATCACCAGTGGCCATAGATGAGGGACAGTTGGTGGGTGGTGGCATGGGACAGGGCAGTGTGAGTACTATGGCAAGTGTGTCTGTACACAGCAGCCATAGCTGGATGACCGGCGAGGTACCACACAGGCAGATGTACAGGGATGCTGGTAGGAGGGCTGCTGGCCATCATGGAGGCACAGGCACATATGGAATGTTACACCAGACAGAGTCTGAGGCTCCAGAGGGCTACTCATTCTGCTGTACTTGACAACATCCGTGATCTTGCAGGTGCCTACCATTATTTTGCAGAGGTCTTGGATAGACGGTTGGGTGTGATAGTGGGATCCTCAACTGTGTGGTGTCTGTGGTAGAGCATGTGGTGGGAGTAGGGCAGTGGCCACGTGGATGTAGGTCAGCAACACCAAACAGGTGGAGGTCTATGTGGACATGCAGCAACTCACAGCCGCTCCAGTAGTGGCAGTACCAGTAACAGCACTGCAGAGGAGTGCTGTCCACACCATAATGCAGCAGGCCATGTGCATGTGGTCCTGGCCAGTCTCAACAGGGACGCGGATCCAGTGGACAATTGTCATCATCAGGGGAGAGTAACATATCTGGGCTTCTGCCTGGTAGTGCCTGTGAAACCCCTGGCAGGCACAGTTCCAGTGTCCATGGCTGGAGACAGTGAACTGTACACTCTGCCATGTACAGTCCGCAGCTGTCCAACAAATCCCTGTATAGGAAAGTCACATGGCAGACATGTGTGCATACATACACATACACTTCAACAACACAGATAGGGCACCTCCATACCTACACACACCACATCTGCACAGCCCATTTAATAAAGAACCCCCTAACCACACACATGATGTCAACCAAATGGCTCAGCCTAGGCCTCTGGCAAACCTGCCAAAACATCCTGTGCATATGATATCTGTGCCACATCCATACCATCAATGCAGGGACATACTGATATGGTTCTGATGCACAGGGTGCATGTCCTAAGGTTTAGCAATGCAATGCTGTTGAATGTGTTTTCAGCTGGAATGATTAATGCTTACACATCAGGGTGTGCAGCTGTCCAGCCATGATGCAGTATAGCTGTTATTAACACTGACTGTGGACTCCATAATGTATTCTGTTTGTGTTCTAGGTGTCTATGTCTCAGCAGGATGTTGGTCTGCTGTCCTGTCCTACAAGGGGTGTAGCACTGTGGTGACGCATTGACTGTGTCATATACCGGGTGCAGCTGAACAAAGGTAACAGGTCTGTATAACAATTACTGCATGTCCCACATGGCTGATAGGTACAGGTGAGTGCATGGTGGCTGATGTTAGAAAAATATGTATTAATGTGTGTATGCTTAATGCTAATTAGTAGTTAAAAGAATTAACACGTTTTTCATTCTATTTTATATATAAGTTGAGTTTCATATGAAAACTGAAAAAGATGCTTTTTGAAACTGCAGTGTGCTTTCTGAAACTTGCAAGATGCCCTCTGACCTAGTAATTGCTAGCACAGCAATATTCATGTTTATGCCTTTTGGAAATGTACTTGAGAAGCAGGTGCTTATCTGCTAGGTCAGGAACGAATGAATGAACAATGCTATATTCTGTAAATGTAATGATTCTAAACAATCAGCTCTGTTCGAAGTATGAAAATATGTACAGCTGCAGAACCTTAGAGATAATGTAGACAAAGGATTATTAAAAAAATGAACTGCTAGCTTTGTACTTGAATTAGCCATAGTACCTTGAATGGTAACATAACATGTATCTAACCGGTGGTAACCAAGGCCATGTTCTTTTCCTTAGGAAGTTTCTCACAAAAATTGATAAATCAGCAGAAATTCATGAGACTGGTGGTCAACAAGTGATAATAAAAAGATTTGTAACTTGCTACGTCAGCTTGGTAGGCAATGTCTTATTAGAAAGTCTATAAAAATGAAAGTATTTCCTGTTTCTAGTTAGACAAACTCTGTAATAGCACGTTTTTGTCTCCTTGCTGCAAGATTAAAGTGCCTTAACCTAAACCTACCGTGTTTTGATCATTTTTAAAGTATATTTTTCCTTTGACACTGATGTCAGCAGCTCTTCTACAGTGGACAATTGTAAGTGTACTGTGTGGCACACACCAAATGTCCATGAATAACACTAACACACACACACACACACACACACACACACACACACACACACACACACACACACACACACACACACACACACACACACACACACACACACAGGATTTGGTGTTGATGCAATACACAGAGAATACTGTTCACATGGATGTACTTCATTTTGCAGTGAACTCATTTTGGCCTATGTAATTCCACCCAGACCCAATTGCCGAAACATCACATCAGGAAATAATCAATTCACCAGTTTAATGTCATTGACAATGGTACTGGCAGGGTATATGTCCTCTTCCCCAATGTAGTGCAAACTTGGAGTTGGTAAACATATGTGTACTGGTGTGTGTGGCACAGCTCCCACTTTGGAGGGAGTCGGTTGGCATAGAACCACACATTGTGTGATTAATAAGTACTTAACCTGTTAATATAAACTGTACAGTATAACAGCACAATAATTGGGGGGATACCCACAACAATAACTCCAATGTGGGTGGCTGTGGCCACATCAACCACACCCATGTATATATACCAACTCCTGTATCGCTGTACAGTTATACAGTGGGGAAGAGGGCACGTACACATCCACTACTAGTTTTGCTTGAATGTATTTCCACAAGACGATTGCTTTTAAATGTTACCTTTAGCCAGTTAGTTCTCAGACAAATGATCTCCTGGAGCACATATTTTCTTCACACTGAAGTAGATCCCTTCACATACACACACACGCTTCCTTGACAACACTGAAAGGAGAACCCCTACGTAGGTACTTATTGCTACTAATGTATTTGGGTTTCATTGCACACACCACACAGCTTTGAGGGTGAGGTGTGTCCCAAGTTTCTTGTTAAGTGAAGAACATCAACAGGCCTTGTACAGTATGGTGATGGGGGATGTACTGGGTGTTAATGAACAATACATAGTATGACATACTGCCATATACACATTGACAAACACATACAGTCATAGAAACATCAGACAGACCTGAGTTTAGCAGTGCTAACAACCTTGTCAGTGAGTCCATTCTGTTACAGAGAATTTTCACACAGCACATGCATCATTGGGTTGGTTAGTGTAATCAGTTACCTGCATGGTTGATGGTGACAGCGTTCCTCATACAGTGGACCATGGGACATGTACTGGGGGTACCATGGTGTAAAGAGAGTATACCTAGCACCCACACCCCACATTGGATATTGTACTCACTGAAACCCATGATAATGGTCTGACATACCCATAATCACACATTGACCAGGACTGCAATACAACCCCTTGTCTATCTAATCAGTGCTACTACAGGGATATGCATTTATTGCACATGCCACAGTGATAGTAGGGTGAGGGTTTGTCATGGCTCTTCTAATGTCAGCAACATCCCTATCCCTTATAATGTATGGCAAGGTTTATTGTATTTAAAGAATGTGGCCTCAGAATGCTGTCTCCTACAAATATGCACACTCACACACATACACAAACTTGCCAGGATTCAGAGGGCAACCCACACCTATCTACCCATTTGTAGAACAGTGTTATCTGGTACTGCAAGCTACAGGTAGGACATAGGGTGAAGAGTGTAACAAGGTACATTTAATGTCAACTACAGCAGCAGCTGTTTCTAAGTATGGCAATGGGTGGTGTAGTGGGTGAGAAGGCACTCAGGGTATTGTCAACTACAAGGTTACAAACACACAGACACTGTTATTCTCAGTAATACACACTGACACATTTGTAAGGACTGGGGTCCATAGGTGCAGGTGTTCCTAGGTGTGTACCAGGCTAATGTCCATGGAGAGATGAGATGAGTAGGGCATGTGGGTACACTAGTATCATGCCACCTGACATTTATCAGCAGGCCATCTATCAACCAATGCCACTTGAGTGATCCCCAGGGTGACAGTTAAATTCAACATCCAATCATCTGGTTTTATCTTGCAGAGGGCCAGTGAGGTGCTTCAATTGGCATGTATGCAACATATATTACATAACATGGCCAGTGTCTGGGTTAGAGACCTGTACTCAAGCATGTTCTGTTGACTGAGGTAATCTGGTTGAGGTATCCATGGCATGTGGTGCATACAGGTTGGGGTTTCCTAGCTGTGGCATTCATAACACAGCTGAGCAGAAATGTCAGTGTCAGTCAATCATAGATTGCCTGTAAGCAGCCAAGATGGATACCTGACATCTGCACATCTCTACAGAGGGCAGACAGAAATCAGCTAGCCAACAGGTTATGCATTAGGATGAATGCTTTGACAGATAGACATCTGACACTAATAGGTATGCCATTACTACATGACAGCAGCCCTCAATGACATGTCCTAAACACATAGTAGTCTACAGTTAATATCCACATATCAGATCAATACCAGTAGGAGCTACTTAATAACATACAGCTCACACACCAAGAACACGATAGTCAGTACTCAGAGTCCAGCTTTGCATGCAGGGGTGTATGGTTCCAGTACTACAATCTGCAATCTACTCTTACTTGGAAAAGCACTGTTAAAAGTAGTAACGTAATGATACAATACATGCAGGTTTGACTGCATATAACCTGGGATACTACCCATGTATGAAACACATACAAAGAGAAAAGATTTTTGTGCTAGCCATGTATACTCAGGTGTCCCACACAGTATACTCACAAATCTTGCTGCTGTAATGACAGCACATAGAAGCATGTTATGAACATGGGATTAAATACACTTATTAAAGATGTCATTACCCTGCTATTTTTTCAGACTGGAATGTGATCACTGGTTACCAGGACTGCGTTATGCTTAGCAGGTGTAAGCTTTGCTTAAATGTAAATGCTAAGCAGATTTGTGCACTGGTAAGCAAAGCTGACACAGTGTAAGCGCCTATTCGTTTAGCCGTTAGCACCGCTTACCATCTCACAAACCCACATAAACCCACTTAAAGCTGCTCAAAACTGCCTTAACTACTCTGTATCCAACAGTCTTTGTTCTGCCTAGCAACAAAATAAACAGCCCTTGCAGGTCTTGAACTCAGGACCATGTACACAGCAGTTAACTACTAAGCCATCGGAGCTGTGAGAATGTCTGTTGTTTTTTCAAATATATCATTCAGTACACATACTCAATAGTAGTGAACAACTGCTTTGACTACTACAATTGTTTAGCACTTGTAAGTGAAAATAGTGTTGAATCAGTCATGTTTTTATATCTAAATATACACATATCAGATAAATATGGTGTGATACATCTGGGAAGGTATATTCAACACTCATGTTTACACATAAGTATATGGATATATATATATATATATATATATATATATATATATATATATATATATATATATATATGTGTGTGTGTGTGTGTGTGTGTGTGTGTGTGTGTGTGTGTGTGTGTGTGTGTGTGTGTGTGTGTGTGGATATATGTATACATGTACATGCACACATCTATATATATATATATATATATATATATATATATATATATATATATATAAAACATATGCCAATAACATGTAGTGGAGTCATACCTCAGCACCATAAGTCACAACCTCTTAGTGGAAGGGAATGTAATGTAAGTATTGCAGGTATAAATGTAGAATGTTGCTACAGTAACAGGGGTTGTGTCAATGGACATGTTGTGTAGGAAGTCACTTTTGATACTGACATGTATGCCATCAGTTACTGACAGATATCATAAAATTATCATAGTGAAGTACCACACAAATCGCAGTAATGATCCTGTGGAATACAGCAGAAATATGACCAATAAACGGGGACAGTCTGACACAATCTGGTTAGTCCAGAGGTATACACAAAACTCCTAATGCAAGACTTGTGGACTAAGTCTGACAAAGGGGATGTTTACAGCCATGAAAATGGGGATATCACACAAATACTGGAATAGATAAACTCACACAGTTGATTCATTCACACCTTCCTGTCTGTCCTAGCACATATCAACCGGAGGAGCAGAGGTCCCAAGCCCACATATTTCCCACTATTTAGTGACATACATCTTCACAGCATCTCACTGCTTTTTCAGAAATACACAACGCATATGGTGACCAGGCAACAGTACATAGATTATAGATTATAGATTCATAGATTCATAGATTCATAGATTAGTACTAAGCTAACTGCCCTTGTGAGCCATTTTAAGCTTAGCCAATTATATAGATTAGTACTAAGCTAACTGCTCTTGCGAGCCATTTTAAACCTAGCCAATCTGACAACTATCTGGATATAACATCACACTAGGTAAATACACTGAGCTGCTAGGCATGTCACAAAGCACTGTGTAAACTACAGGCAGACTGCCACAACACTGACCCAAATTTCCTATGGGGGAATACACATGTACTTGCAAATATAGCAGGCACTACAGGCATGTAACTGTAGGCAATAACAGACACCCATGTGAAGGTACATACCCACAACCATTCTCGACACAGTCACATTATGGTAAGCCTAATTAATAGTACAGTATATGGACTGTGTGAAAAAAAAATCCTCATATTTGGCACTCACACACTAACCCTACATATACTGGCCCAATTCACAGTGTAGTCTGATGCCTGACTTTGGTATGGGACATGTGTCAGTCTGGCCCTACAAACATATATGCTGATAGGGTACCAGAAACTGGAGCAGCATGCAATGTCAGATAGAAGAGGACCAAGAACACTGACATCGACAACAGTCTGTACATAGGCCAAGTAACATATTCACAATTCACTGCTACACAATACTGACACTCTGTCAACAATCACCTTAAGTACACAGACCTCACTACTATATAGACTACAACAGAATGTCTAGGTTTTCTCCTCAAATATAAGGCCTACTATACATTACATGTTTAGCAGTCTGATATATCACTGGCTTGTTATCAGGAATGATGTCAGTAAATAATGAAATACTGTACATATGCACTTCTTACTGCATGACATATGGACAAAGGATGACAGACTTGGGGACCGAGGCACAAACACAGGGCCAATATTGACATATTGCTATGATAAACTGAGAAAAATTCCTGGTGTAACAGAGTTTGTTGTTACATATCTCTTCTGAGGGATATGAAGTCAGTAACTTATATGGATGTCACCATGTACTGACTGCAATCATCAAAGCATGCTACTGCATTTCTAAAGATAGGAAATGTGTGAGTAGCACACCACATCTAAGACTCCAAACTCTGGCCAGTCTGCAGAGTGCCCTACAGGTGAGAGTTTCCTCAACCACATAACACTGTCATGCCAGACTTTAAATCATGTAGAACAGCCATATCCACGCAAACCCTGTTAAACCAACATTGCTTCAAATGTAAAACAGCAATACTTACATTCTGTCCCCATGTCTGGAACATCCCCTTCCTTTTCGTTGGCCTGTCTCAAAGTGTATGTTGTAAGAGGTATTTCCAACTACCCTCTGTGATGCTATTTGTCAGACACCCACATGAAGTCCTGCTCACAGTGAAGGAAAAGGGCCAACACCCACATGATGTGCTTAGTTATAGGAGTGTGTTTCTATGCAATTGCCTATAGGAATGATACCACAGCTGTTTCACATGCAATTAGCAAGTGGAGGACTCTAATTTGTGCACAGGCCATCAGATGATCATGAGCATTACCTAAAAAACTCAAGCTGCTGCCTGTGCAAAACCGATGTACTTTTCCACATCCACCAGAGAGGGGGAGAGAGAGAGAGAGCGAGACAGAGAGAAATTAAGAAAGGAAATGAGTAAGGGCGTGTTTGTGTATGATCCGTGGGTGGAGAGTGGTATCTGGGTATTATAATGGTTGCCTATATTGTTTACTAATCCATACTGTCACATAGTAATTGCTCATGGCTGTACACATTTATGGCTGAGGGTTGTCTACAACAACCTCTACAGTGTTTGAAAACTGTTGGCCTTGTAATGTGGACATTGGGACATATAGGTTCTCAATATAATGATGTAGCAAAACTCACACTGTAATGGATCCTGTCATTACACAATCACCACAACACCCACAGAGGATACTGATGACACACACACAAACTTGCCAATACTTTCAAACCCCTACCTGACTATGTATTGCTATTATAGTGTTACACAGTTATTGCACGCACCATGGAGCTTACATGTTGAAGAGCTGCCCAAAGGTATCTTTGAAGATGAGTGACAGCAGCAGTGCTATAGGAAGGGTAAGGGAAGTGTAGTAAGTGTGAATGTCCACACACACACACACACACACACACACACACACACACACACACACACACACACACATTATCACAGTTGGCAAGGTCAGGATTAGAACTCCTACCTATCTAGTTTGCTATACTACAGTATCAAGCAATTATCACAAGAGCCACTGAGCTTATAGGGCTGAAACATGGCCAAAGCATTATTTCAAGGTGAATGACATCAGCAGACATGCTAAAGTAGGGCAATGGGATGCGTAGTGAGTGTGAATGGCTTCAAAATCATTCATCTACACACACACACACACACACACACACACACACACACACACACACACACACACACACACACACACACACACACACACACACACAATTTCCAGTATTGAGAAGCATAGGTTCATTGCTTCGCGGGTATGTAGTAGGTGAATGGGCTTGAAGACTGTACAAGGCTAGGCAAAGGGAATACTTTTGTATCACGCCACATGACAATAGTCCCCAGTGTGGCTCATGGGTGTAGTCCTTGGAGTGGTCCCCAGGGGTGGGTATTGTATTCACCATCTACTCATCTGGGTTACTATTCTGGGTGGTCAGTGATGTGCACTGCTTCCCATGTATGTGATCTATATTCCATGGCATGGACAGTGTCTGGGTTGTGCACATATCCCACATGTATGTTCTCTGACGTGTGGAAGTGTACTTGAGGTCTCTGGGGCATGTTGTGTGGACAGATTGTTATCTTCTGATGTAGCATTCCTGACCTCATTTGGCAAGACCTCACTATATAATTGAGGTTGTGCTTGCACCGACATTGACAGCATGATACAGGTATTCAGTGGAGTTAGTGGTGTCTGTCCATACAGGGCATGTGTATAAGGCGTGGTATTCCCTTTGTGGGTTACATTTGCAGACTCTACAGTTGTTGCAGGCATCCAGTGGGGAACATAGCAAAAGGGCCATGGTACACATTTATTTGCCTACTGCGGGGATGGAACAGGGGTGCCATGTCCTTTTACTTGCTGGATAACACACAGTCAGGAGATGTAACACATCAAAGTACTTTCTGATGTCAGTAGCATTGTTGTGGTCAACAGGCATGTAGTCCACTGCAATCACACCGTGGTTACTATCTGTGAGGCAATATGCAGGGAACTACCAATATAGTGGTTGTTGCCTAGCCACGTTTGTTTGTGTATGAGATGTGGGTGGAGAGTGCTCTCTGAGTAATAGAAGGATTGCCTATATTGTTCACCAATCCATAATGTCACATGTAGGGCTATGGATTGTCTACACCAGCCTCTCTGGTGTTTGACATCTGTTGTTCTTGTAAGGTGGACATTTACTAGGTCCTCAAAATAATAATTTAGTAAAGCCCACCCCCAATGGATCCTGTTATTACATGATCACAGCACCTTGTAGACATGATAGTGATGACAGACACACTTACCAGTACTGAGATTCAACCCCCTACCTATGTATTGCTACTATAGTGTACCATATGTATCGCATGCGCCACAGAGTTTATAGGATGGATGCTGTCCCAAGGTACTTCTAAGGTGAGGAACATCACCAGGCCTTGTAAATACTGGCATTGGGTGTTGTAGTGAGTGAGAGATCCTAAAAATAATTTCACCCTACACACACTTTACCAGGGGTGAGGTTCAAATGTCTATCTAACAATATTTACAGACCATTATATTATGTATTTATCACATGCAGCACTGACCTTAAATGGCTTATGTTTGGCAACAAGTACTTCTAAGGTGGATGATATCGGCAGGACTGCTAAAGTCAGGCTCTGAGATGTGTACTGGGTGTAAATGGGGCCAAAGTCTTTGGGGTACAGTCATACACATGTAGACATATGTACACACAGAAACACTTGCCACAGATGAGATTCAAACCTATACCTATGTAGTTACTGCTACTACACTGTTCCGCATTTATGGTATGTGCTATGGATATTACCTGTTGGAGAACTGTGCCAAAGTATCTTTGAAGGTGATTAACATCAGTAGCAGTGCTAAAGGAGGGATAAGGTGAGAGTAGTAAGTGTCAATGTCCATAAAAATCAGGTATCATCAAAGACACACACAATCTCTCACACAAACACACAAAGTTGCCATCTCTGGGATTAGAACTCCTTCCTAACTAGTATGCTACATTATAGTAGTATGCAGTTATCACAAGCGCCATGTTGTTTATACGTTGGAGAGCTCTCCACAGATATCTTTGAAGGTGATTAACATGCAGCAATGTTAAAGGGAGAATAGTAAGTGTCAATGTCCATGAAATCAGGTATTATCAAAGTCACACACACACTCTCACACAAACGCACACAGTTCCACAGTTGCCATGTTTGTGATTAGAACTCTTATCAAACTAGTATGCTATACTATAGTATTATGCAGTTATAGCAAGCACCACAGAGCTTATATATTGAAGAGCTCTCAACAGGTATCTTTGAAGGTGAGTGACATCAGCAGCAGTGCTAAAGGAGGGGTAAGGGGAGAGTAGTAAGTGTAAATGTCCATAAAATCAGGCATTATCAAAGTCACACACATTCTCTCACACAAACACACACAGTAGCACCGTTTCCATTTCTGGGATTAACACTCCTACTTAACTAGTATGCTACACTATAACATTACACAGTTATCACAAGCACCATGAAGCTTATGGAGCTGGCACTTGTCCAAAGGGTTATGTCAACGTGACTGACATAAGCAGGCATGATAAAGTAGGGCAGTGGGAGGTGTAGTGACTGTGAATGGCCTCAAAATTATTCATTTCAACACACACACACACACACACACACACACACACACACACACACACACACACACACACACACACAGTTTCACAGGTGCCATGTCTGGAATTAGATATCCTACCTAACTAGTTTCTATACTTCAGTATTACACATGTATCACAAGTGCCACACAGTTTATAGGGCTGATACTTGGCCAGAGGGTTATTTCAAGGTGACTGACATCAACAGGAGTACTAACATGGGCAATGGGAAGTGCAGTATATGTTAATGGGCCATAAACTATTCCTCTGGAAACACACACATGCACTCAGTCACACGCAACTTTACATTTGATAGGACTGGGTGTACAAATGCTAGATGAATACTGATTTGTATTATCGTGTTACACAGTTATCACAAGCACCACAGACACTATAAGGCTGAGGGCTACCAAAAGCAATGTCTACAGTGATTGACATCAGCACATCATGTGATATTGGCCAATTGGATGTGTGGTGGGTGGGACAGGCCTCATGATTGAAATCTCTCTGTCACTGTCTGTCTCTCACTTCCCCACATCTCTGATTGTGTATGTTTAACATATTATAGTGTGTTGGCCTTGGATATGTGTGGGTATTCCTATCCAATGTGTGTGCAAAACATGAATGGTGTACAATGTGGTGTGTGTGCACAAACATCTGCGACTGACAAATATGTATAGTCCACTGTGTTGTCAGACATGGGCTTCATTTCTCTAAGTGAAGGAGTATGCCCAGAATGACCTTCTGTATTGAGTGTCTGAACCCATTCCAGGTAGTTTGTACTCCAGTCCAGGGTTTGGTGTTCTACACCTACAGCTAGCAACCTGTTTCTGCAGGATATCTGTAGATAGGTTGACAATATGTTGTCACAATGGGCGACAGATAGTGGGATACTGTAACTATTGTGTCTGTGCTGCATGTGTTACATTTATTTATTTATTTTTATTTATTTATTTATTTAACATTTGTTAACTGGGAAAATCCAACTTGGAACAAAGCCAATTTTCAGTGGAGGCCCGGGAAGAAATGCTCCAGAAGCATGTATTTGTAATGCGGGAGGAAACTGGAGGGTCTATGTCAAATAAACGAACGCTTGAAATGTGGAACGTTATATGGTTGAGACCATATGTTTGACATTTCAAGAGTTCGAAAGTTGACTTCAGCGGCGCCGTACTGTGCAGAATGGGAGTATTTCCCTTTTCTGCATTGAAGTGCAGTCTCGGAGTTGGTATATTTAAGTAGGTGGTGTGTGCTTGCACCGTTAAGGCATGTTTTTCTTTTTTTTTATTATATATTCGAACTTTCAAATGTCGACCATATGTTATTCGACATTTTGAAAGTTTGAATATATAACATAAACCTGAAACTGGAGCTCCCAGAGGGAACCCATATGAATGCAGGGAGGACATGCAGACTCCACACAGAAGGCACCCCAGCCAAGAATCGAACCAGAGAACCTCTTGCTGTGAGGTGACAACGCTACCGCTGCACCACTGCGCTGTCCGGCATGGTTGGTGTTAGCAAAAATATTCAGATATATGCACTGTTTTACACTGTGATGTATTATGTCATCAACTACTGACAGATATACTTATTTACTCACTGTTATTTCCTGGGAAATGCAAGATGAATGAAGCTCTGTCCAGTATTGTGGTCTGCAGCCTACATATTCTTGCACACTCATGCCATTCTGGAGGGGTAGCTGCAGACACTTGCTGATGGGTCTGTGTAAATGGTCCAGCACCTTGGTACTGTGGTGGCTGGGGATCTCCTGCTTGTACATTTATCGACGTAACAGAATGACCATATCCCACTGTGGCCATACTTCTTAGCTGTACAGATTCACCCAGGTTACCCAGAGGCAGGGCTCATATATCTGGTCAGTTCCCCTTCACATTGTGGTTTATGAGCAGGTTTATAGCCGCCTATTACTGGGTTTGCAGGTAGGGGTAGTATGGACACACATCAGAGTTTCAGACTTCACACTCTCCATGACGTCCATGCTTCTACACCCCCAACTCTGTTATTCTATCCTCTTCCTAACATTATGCAAGCGATATTTGAAAAGTATCCCTATAGTTGTCCCTTCATCCCAGAGGTATTTAGGTATTGGTCCACAGTTCATGCAGTAGGACATGGTGGGCATACTACTGGGATTTGTCAACATGGCCTTGCATTTGTGTTCTGTCGACTGTGTTATGTTGATTGTTGGGACCACATGAGATACCATACATTGGCAGTACAGGTGAGCCACAGGCCTTTGACAGAGGACTCTAAGCTATTTGGTAGTGCTGCAGGCCATCTGTAGCAGGCCAGTGCATTCTGTCACTCCTACATTCCCAGGCTGTGAGCCACTGGATTCCCATGGGGTAACAGGATAAGTGTGTGAGGTGTTAATGGCAATAGTTCCTGTCCATATTAATCCATTGGTCTGGATGCTGGCAGGGTGCTGCTTACAGCTAGGGACACACCTGCATGTGACACCTATTCAGCATGCTGCATTCTGCGGGCATTCCCATGCATAAGTGGGGTGCATACTGTACACATTCCCAACAGCAGGGATATGACCTGTGATAAACCTGTGGCTCATGGTGGGGTGAGCTGAGTGCATGTGTGATATGGAAGCTTCTTGCAGCTGAGTCACAGATATCCCTGGGACATTCCCCTTATGATGCCTTGTGTGAAGACATAGGCAGTCTCTCATTATTTCATAACTGTGCCTTTTGTGGTCTGCCACTGGTTGGCCAGACTACATCAGTATTCCATACTACACAGACAACTAATGTGCTGCTAACCTGCATATACAATTCCAAAGGTTCTGTGCAGTTGACAGTTACATTTTATGTACTTTGTCTAGGGTACTTCCACCTGTGTACTAATTGTATGTCAAGGCCCACATTCGTGGCATGTCCATCTTTCAGATGGTGACAGATATTAACATCTGGACAGTGAGTATGGACGACTGCTGACATGGGTATTGCTCAGATGCATTGTGGTTGGTACTACAGTTGTTGGAACATGGCCCTGTTATCAACAGTAGTGGCCACAGGCCACCAAGACACAACCCTCCATGCATACATGCTGACCACTTCCAGTCAATATTGAACACACAACAACCTAACACACGGACCCCTGCATATTATACACATGCAACAATCTATCCTGTAAATTGGGCCAGCTCAGGTAATCTGTGCTCCACTGTTATTAAACCCACATGTACATATTACTGCATTTCTACAATAGGATTGTGTGTGTGTGGGGGGGGGGGGGCACACCTGATGACTTTAAATGTTTGCTATGACTGTACTGGTATTTCAGGTACTCTGTTGGCTTCCATTTCATTTTGTATTCTGACCTATCATGCAGACTAGAGTCATATCAGTAGAGTACAGATCTTAAGTTTTACTGACCTACATTTCAGTTTCAGAGTTCTTACCCTTCAAAACTAACATTTTGTCTGTGTAGGTCTGGAGGGGGGCTATTCACCATTGCCATCAATTCGAGGGCTTAGCACAGCCTTTCTTTATGGTAATCTACACCTGTCCTGCTGGCTGAGGCTGGTGTTTGGTATGTGATCCTCACTGACATGCACGTGTGTCCTATGGACACACATTTGGGCCATCACATGTACTGCAGTGGGATTTGTCACCTTGTCTAGTACTGCCTACTATGTTGACACTAGTATTTGTTATGGATTTCATGCTGCCCATATAGGTGTCTACTATCTGCTGCCATCCCATTCAGCCACCCATTTCCCTTGCATGCTCACATCCATACCATAGATACAACTAGCAGAACATACTATTCATTCAGCAATTGATAGGAAGAGTGACTTACCTTGCAGCTGTGCCAGTATTGAGGACAGTGCTGGAGGAATGACTATGTCAGATGCACATAGTACACTCCCTATACATGGTAAAGCACAGGTAGTGTCATGTTTGGCATCCCTTTTACTGTATGTGCGAGTCAGAGAGAGTTGTCATTCCCTGGGTCCCTACTGTGTCAGTGTATGTGCTATGTGTTGCCTCTTTGCCAAAGCCTAGGCATACTGGGCATACCTCCATCTGCCTATATGGGCAGGCTGATGTTGTTCCTCCTCCAAGTCCCTCTGTGCCTGTGATGGACTTGGCAATGGTGGGGGACTGTGTGGCCTTGCCCCATGCTGTTCCTGCAGCAGCTGTTTCTGCAGGATCATAATGTGTAGCATGGTACATACAATGAATATTTGTGTACATGTAGCTGGAGAATACTGCAAGGCTCCACTGGATATGTCCAGGCAGCAGAACCGTGAATTGAGCAAATCAAACACACGCTATATTATGATTCTGGTTTGTGCGTGCTCCTCATTATGGAGTTCTTGTTCAGGTGTGTGTGAATTTCTGATGGGTGTCATCAGCCATGGCTCCAGTGTGTAACCAGCATCCCTCACTAGCTGGCCATATGGGATGTCCCCACTGGCAAATGTCTGTTACAGCTGTGTCATATGCCAGATGTGGGAGTTGTGATAGCTTCCAGGGCTGCCAGCACACACTTTCAAGATAACCTGGCAATTGATGGAGGAGAAGCCCTTGTGGTTTACATAGACCCTACCCCGCTCACCAGGTGGTGCTTTGATGTATATGTGTGTGCAGTCTATAGCACCCACTACTGCAGGGTATTCTGCTATTTGGTGGAAGAGATGCATATTGCTGGTCAACGCCTCACGGGTGTTGAGGAAATATATGTGCTCACCAGCATGTGCTGACATGGCATCCAGGAACTGGTGGAGTACCCTGGATGCTAATGCCTGTGAGATCCCCATGATATTCCCAGCTGGCCTTTGGAACACACCTGTGACTAGTATTCTTAAGCCTACACATACCTTGGTATCCCTTGGGATGGGTTCCCCTCTGCTGGTTCTGTGTGTGAAGCGTGGCCGGCACAGCTCAACAATTTGCTATAGATTGTCACTGTCCACCCTATAGCGCTTCACTATCTCCAACTCATGTAGCCCCTGATAGGTTACCCTGGATCTGTACACTCCTCTCCTTCTCCTCACTGTGGGTTGGTTGTCAGCATTCACATCTTCACCACCCTCTGCCTCTTCCACATGTTGATGTATAACAGCAACAGCAGTCCCTAACATTTTGTTAGTTTTGTCAGGTAAAATTTCCCCATCTGTGTACACCGGTGGTGTAGAGTTTGTGGGAAAAAACAGAGGGAAAGGTGTTTGCATAGTTTATAATAGTGTGCTGGGCTGGGCTGTTTTTTGTGTAATTGGCTGATTCTGATACATTTCACCTGCCAGCTATGCTAGTTCTCCTTGATTGCCTTCCTACTGCTGTTTTCCCTTCCCATTGCTTTCCTGTTTAAGCCCAGAGGTGTGCCGCACATACCCAGTGCTCAGATGTGAACAGAGTTGCTATTGCCTGTATTCTTTTATTTATTTATTTATTTAAACCTGGTGCATGGCACACACCCCCATTTAGGCAATGTAAACACTGCTAGGCAGCCTCAGACACACCCCCTTCCTTAGCTGTGCCACAGAGCTCCAACAAGCTTACAGCATGCATGACACTCCCCCTTATGAGGTCATTTACCTCTTATACTTATACCATGGTATTGCTGCACCTACACAGTTAGGTGCAAGTTAACACTGATAGGAATTCTGTGATTCAGTATCATTGCCCTCATTTGCATAAAACAGAATGCTAATTCATAGTTACCACACTCACACTGAGCCTTCACCATTAGCAACCTGGTATTGTTGTCTTATGCATGCCATTTACTATCATGGAAAAATGCTGATTTGGGTTTAAAAGCTTATTTCCAACTTTTTTTCTTATTTTCGGGCTGATCCCGTTTGTGCACCACTGCCCTACGCTTAAACGACTGAAATCGGCCCCCAAAAAATAAAAGTTATTTTTTATAATTTTGCAACTGTTTCCCATGACAATGGCCATATATTTCACCATCGGCATGTCTACTACATTGAATACATGCTTTCTTTGGAGCTGTCATGCCTCTGTTTTGTAATTTGCAAAAATGTATTCGGTTAGTAACCAAATACATTTCTACAGGTTACACTGCTCCTGCAGAGATGCCTGCCTGCTTCCTGGATCATGAATTCACCTCATTTGCATGGTTTTCACCAGCAAATGGGGTAATTTGCATATAGCAGTGGTGTCCGTACAGGAATAGTGTATGAGCGCTCATCCCGGGAGCTTGTTCCTGTATCGCTCGTCAGCCATATTGCCTGCAGCAGCTCTTGCACTATTCCTGCACTACGTGCAGAGCCTGCTGAATCCTAGGGAGGGGTTTATGTATTATGTCCATCACTCACCTCCCACTGAATTCTTCATTGCAAGAAGATATCTGTAACTGGAGTTCCTTTATATAAGTGGAGAGAAATAAAGATGGCATTCATAAAGACTACTGCAATGTCTACACCTTGTGTACACATTGTGGTAACCTTTTTGAATTCAGAAACACTCCTAACACAATGTAGCACTACATGCAGCACTGTGTAGGGCCTGCTCTGTGGTCATGATGTATGAAAGTCCAATTGGGCATACATCCCATTTTCAGAGGAAGCCTGGGTAGAAAAGGTCAAAGAAATGTGCAGAAAAAAGAAAGCAAAAGAAGATTTAAGGATGATGATTTGGAAGGAAATAAGAGAGAAATAAGGTGAGTTGCTAAGAGCAGTAAGAGAGATAGTAAGTGTATCGTAGATTGCAAGGAGGAAGGAATATGGATGAGAAAAGGAAGAGAGTGAGTGTAAGAGAAAGAATATGTGAAGTGGAAAATAAAACTGTTACTTTGACCTGGAGAAGGCAAGAACAGAATCATGAGTTGAAAAGGTATTCTTTTTGGATGTGCTTAAAAATGGAATTTGTAGGTGTTGATCTAATGCACATTGGAATTTTGTTTCAAGTTTTGGTTTCCATGCAAGAGTATAAACTATGTCCTATGGGTTTTAAGAAGCTGTTTCTCAGATGAGCAAAGTAGATGCTTAGGAAGGTACCTTTTGAGAATGTTACTGATGGATGGCCAGACCTTTTTATAACATAGTTTAAATTTTGCAATAAGGGAGATTTTAGTATTAGTAAGAATTGATGAGGTATACAGTAGAGAAGGTAGACATGTATCTATGCCAGTGAGACTCTGGAGGAGTTGGTGAGGGAGTTTTTGGATCTGTTGAACATACCAAGTTTTTGATTTTTTATGCTATTTTGCCTATGAAAATCAAATTTCAGTTAGTCATCAATTGTGACGCCTAGTAACTTGGTATGAGATACGACTTGTAAATATGTGTGATTGAGAGAAGTTATTATGAATTTGTTTTTGAGAAGTGTTAAGAGATTTGGGTAGAAGTTGTAATAACTTGGTTTTATTGGGATTTAGAACGAGCTGTTTCTCACAGAGCCAGAGTTCAATGGAGTTGAGTAATTGAGTAAAAATGGGGAAGAGTGCTTGATTAGCAGATGAGAGTGTAATCATTGGTGTATTGGTTGAGGGTAGCCTGTTGGAAGGATATATGCAAGTTGTTAATGAAGACAGGAAAAGAAGAGCTCCAAGAACAGAACCTTAGGGCATATGGGTATTTACTGGGAGAAAAGAGTAGCTAGAGAGCCACTTTACAGGTTGTTGCTGATATGAAAGGTAACTAGTGAGCCAGCTGGGTGTTGTATTAGACAGATTAAGTGCACATATTTTCAGAGAGTAATTTGGAGTGAGAGCCTGTGTTAAAGGCTTTGGAGAGATCTACAAACAAGGAAGAGGCCAAGTTATTATCTCTTGTTTTGATGATATCTAAGAAGGCAACCAGGACAGTTGTTGTGCTATGGTATGGTCAAAAACTGTGCTGGGTAAAAATTAGAAGATGTTCTTGAAGAAGATACTGCAAGAATCGCCGATGCATGCACTTTTCTCGACTTTTAGAGTGGAGATAAGACAGTGATAGGCCTAAAGTGTGTTATTTCAGAGGAGTCGCAATCTTTGTAAAGAGATACAATGTAGATTTTCTTTTCAAGAGGCAGAGAGATGGGATGTGATTCTTGAACAGATCTATTGATCAAGATGCAAACTTGATAAACAATGGAAGTAGATCAAGCTTTAGATATTCTATAGGTGGACTATCAATGGAGAGTGAGCAAGGATTGAGCTCAATGAGCAGATGTTTTATATGTCAGGTAGAGACAGTTTTTTAGGGATAAAAGAGGTTTACTGGAAGTGAGAACCTCATCAGGCCTGTCATGAGTTTGTATGGGATTTTGTGTTAGCTTAGCAATATAGTATATAAAATGGGAGTTAAATTTATTAGCAGTTTCTATGGCAGAGCTACTGTTTCAGGGGATGGAGGCAGTAGGAGTCCCAGGGAGTAATATTTTGTAAAAACAGGGGCAAACATTCTTGATTTTTTAAGGTTTAATTATAGATTAAAGTAATACTGTTTCTTATTATCAGTGACTTGGGTTTTAGCAAAGTTACAAAGATGCTTATATCTTTTATGGTAGGCAGGATATTTGTCTCTCTGCCAGTTTTGCCAAGCTGTGCATCTCTTGGGCATTAGTCTGTGGCTAGTGTGGTACAGTAAGTTGGTCTGAGTGGATTTCATACACTTTCTTTTGATGGGGCAAAGCTATTTAGGGCATTGAGAAATTGTGAATTTAAGTACAACATTGTCCAGAGGTAAGGTATAAAGACTGGACCAGTTAAGAGATTGCAAAACTTTGTTGTAAACATTAGGTTTAAAGTTGATAAAGTTGCAGAATTCCTTAAGAAGTTGATCTTTGGATTTGTGGTTTGTTAATCTCTGTTTTTAGATGAGATATTGGTCACTGAGTTTGTCTGGGAGAGTTCTGAGAGAGTTGTATTATTTAGGTTTTAAAAAATGGATCCAGTTTAGAATGGAGCCAGAATTGTATCATTTGTTAGGGCTAGTATGTGAGGTTATAAGTTGTTTAAATCCATACAGATTAATTCAGTTTGAGCGATAGTCTGTTGAAAGGTGCTGCCTGTCAATGTTGACATTACCAAGGACTGTAGTTTCATAGTATATTGAATCTGATATCCAGTTAAGAATGTCTTCCAGGATAGGGATATTTTTACCTGGAGGCATATACAATGCAATGATACAAAGATTTTTATGATTGTTTAGTTTCAGGTTAAAAGTTAGTATCTATGTGTTGTAAAATGTAGGTTGGAGAAAGCATGTGGAAGAGGGAGGTAGGTGGTTTGAAAATAGGATGGCTACACCACCAGCTTTTTTGTTTAATTTATTAGAGAACATTATAGCTGGGGAAGGATTTAAGAGTCTTTGATGTATGGCTTAAGCCAGGTTTCACTAAGGATGACAATGTCAGAAGAGTAATGAGAGATGCAGGAGTGGAATTCTGTTACTTTGTTAACTATACTTTGGATAATGATGGAGGAGATTTTTAGATTTCTTGTGGCTACAGACATAAAAAGTTAAGGGGGTGATGATAAAGATGAGAGTTATGGACTGGGATTAGAGTGCACATCACCATACAGAGAAAAGAATGATACTATAAGCAAAGTAAATGGCATAATGGCAAGTTCGTATTAGTCTTATATTTAAACTTGAAAGAGAATGTGGTGAAGTTGATAGATTTGTATTTGTAAAGGATATAGGGTGATACGTTAAATAAGTTGGATGCTATTTTGTCTGAGTAGAGATTGCCGATAATGTGAATGGAATAGGCAAGAGTAGGAGATTTTAGATTTGGTGAGACAGGTGTTATGTAACATGTGACGTGTGACAGTAAAAGGAGCAGAGGGCTACTTAGATATAGGCGTAATATGTTTAGTGGAGGTAATGACAATTATTAATTATTAATAGTTATTCTAGAAGATGAAAAGTAGGTGATAAATTGAGTGTGGCAATATGAAGTTAAATAACAGGAAGTGATGATTTCAAGATAAGTCTTGAAGTGTAGGAAGTGATGTAGAAGAAAAATAATGACTAAATCACTGGAGTGGGTATACAATCAAGAAGGGGAGGGATCTATGTAGTAATTGAAGAGTCTCATGTAGGCATAAAAGTAGTTGTAGAGGGCATGGTTGGAATTTGTGAGTAGGGTGGGGGAGCTGAGTTAGCCTAAGCAAGGCGAAGACAAACAGTATAGGACAGACCTGAGCCTGCTATGTTTCTGAGTATCAGAAACAATCAGTTTTAACAAACAACTGCTTGGTAAGTGTTTCAATGAAATTATAAAGAAAAATTAAAAGAACAGTCAGCAGCTAGAAATGCCTTGAATACACTTTTGTGAAAGTTCAGTATGGGAAGGAAATCAGTTGGATGTATAACTAAAGGAAGATAGGAGTTTTTTTTTTAGATTAGCAGCTTGAGTTGTCAGTATGGGCCAGCCTTCAGTGAAAAGAACAGAAGCAGTAAGATGAAATGCTTTCCTTTTCAAAGGACAACAAGCTGCTCAGGGGTAAGAAAAGCATACATATCAAGAAATAATGGCTTCAACAAGCCTGAAGTACATTAAAGCATAAAGGGACATTTTCCTTTAGCAGTAGCACTGGCTGCAACCTCAGGTGTACACATGGTTTAAACAGTTTACCTGGTGGCAACCAAAGGTATCAGTCTATATATTGTCCACACTTAAAAATATTATTTTGCAGGCTGCAAATCTTAGCAGAAGAAGGATTATTTTATGCAGAATGATACAGAATGAGACAGAACCTGATCCTGTCTGATATGGTTTGGAAGGAACAATCTTTCAAGCCTAGTTGCACCCCAAGGGGATGCAGACACCTCAGGGACAGTTGCAGGGACCATGGTGTATGTATGGCTGTGTGTAAAAGAGACTGACATGAGGGATGTCCATGCCTAAACAATGTAGCCACAACAGTTAGCTACCATGACGTGCAAAAGTAACTGTGATTCAGGGATATGCAAATTAGTCAATAATGACATCTTTCCTCATCATAGCTAACAGGTCTCTGAATCACAAAATACCACATTGTTGGAGCAGGGCATTTTAAATGTATCTCACATATAACAATGATAATCATTACTGGTCCCATCAGTAGTGCAAATGTACCCACTCCCATAACTTTCTATCCTTGTGATTAAACTCTGCCAGTATTGAGTAAACCAATGTGGCTTATGCGCTTAGTAAGGATTTGCTCTATAATATAATGCATACTCTCACAGAATGATTGTATGATATAATGGTAAATAATCATAACTGATGCAAAAAAAGTAGGAAGAAAACAGATTTTTGTTTTATTATATGTAATGTTAAATGGATATGTGTTTTAATATTAGCTTAGCGGTGCATTACAAATGCATTGTTGCTTTCTTGCAGTGTAAAAATCAGAAACAAATGCACTGTTTGTTTATTAAATAAAAATGCATTTTCTGCTCTAATCTACAAGGGAAGACTTGTCTTCTGTAGAGTATTTCTTTGATAAGGCTACTATCCTTTGGACTTCTGAAGACCTTACTTTCACCAGGCAATAGACAGAAGCTAGGCAGAACCTCTGAAATAGGTGTTCAAAAGGCAGGAAAAACAACAGATGCCAATGGAAAAACGCAATCTGCATTTACACTTTCATCTCTTATAAATTATAAAGGAAATTACACTTCTTTCGAGTGAATACAAATGACCACACTGTCTTTAAACAGAAAAATCCCTTTTACATGATTGAGTCAAAATCAAACAATATTCTGGAAATGGTAAAAATAATAAATGCTAAAAATGAATGTAGAAATCTAACCTTATAGATCACACATTAATTTAAAACCTTTTTAAATAGCATCTAAGATTTACTCTTTGATCCAGTCCATATAGTCTACAAGAATTTAGCAGAAGTTTCTGTTTGAACTCACAGTACTCTAAAGCATCATCATCAGTACTCCAAAGACATCATCACAGATAAAGCAAATTTGTTAAAATCCTTACACTTCAAAGAATGCATTAATAAAGCATTCCCCCAAAAGGAGAGATATCTATACCAAGCGATTGCAGCCCCCCAAACATCTCCAAAGCCCAAGTGAGAACTGCTCTCACCAAAGCAAAAAACACAGCATCCATGGGACCTGATGGTGTTCCCGGCTGTGTGCTCCACGAACTCAACGAGGAATTAAACCCACAGCTAGGAGCTAGGACAGCTGTTTAATCATAGTCTTACCTCTGGATACGTACCCAGGGAGTGGCGCACTGCAACTGTGGTCCCACTTCACAAAGGCGGTGCCTCCACCGACCCTGGAAATTACCGGCCCATTAGCTTGACAAGCCTTATCTGCAAAGCCATGGAGAGGATCATAATGGACCTCATAAATAAAGACATAGGGAATTTGCAGACTTTGGATCCATCCCAGTTTGGCTTTGTCAAAGGCAGATCATGCCTTCTAAACTTGGTTGACTTTTTCGAAACAGTCACCAAAGCCATTGATGAGGGAAAGGCAGTTCATACAGCCTACCTCGATTTGGCGAAGGCCTTCGATACAATACCCCACTCGGGTATCATTGAAAAACTCATCAGCTTAAATGTTAACCCATACATCACAAGATGGGTTGCAAACTGGCTGAGTGACAGAACCCACAGGGTCAGAGTTGCTGGCGCCATGTCAGACTCAAAGCCTGTCACAAGTGGTGTACCACAGGGCTCAGTCCTGGGCCCACTCTTGTTTGGCATCTACTTTTCCAAGTACAAGCAAACACAGGAGGGTTATGGCTGACAAAGTTTGCAGATGACTGCAAACTGGGCGCCATAGTAGAAAACACATCTGACACAGATATCCTTCAGAAGGGTCTCACAGAAATGGATAACTGGTGCCAGAGCCATGGCCTAAAGTTAAATGCCAAAAATGCATAGTCATACCCTTCGAAAAACAAGGTTACCCCTAGCTACCAAATAGGTGGCAATCCACTGAGCACAGAAGAAGTTATCAGGGACCTGGGGACCCAGGTTGATAGTAGTCTGTCATTCGACACCCATGTAGCTAAAGTAGTTAGGAAGACCTTCTACATTGCCCACCTTATCATGAAGGGATTCTCATCTAGATCAAGGGAGGTCATAGTCTCCCTATACTCATCACTCATCAGACCAATGATTGAGTACAATGCCCCATTCGGAATGTATCTGACCCGACACTTGCAGCAGCTGGAGAGGCCACAAAAGTTCCTCACCAAAAGGATAAAGGGTCTCAAACATCTGTCCTATGCTGCCCGACTGAAAGAACTCCATCTCTATTCAGTCGCCACCGCTTGCTCAGAGGTGACCTTTGCCTAACATACAAGGCCATGTCAAACCCAGATTTGATGAATATGCTTCACCTCAAAAATCTAGATCCGTCAGAGCCACAAGGGCGGGAGACTTAAACCTCGACACGGCTATTAATAGGACGTGCTGGAGGGATAGATTCATCACCCAAAGACTCCCTATGCTGTGGAATAAAATCCCGGTATATGTGAGGCAGAGCACCTCGCTGGCCTTGTTCAAGAGAAATCTTGACCAATGGATGGGAGATCGCAGATATACCCCAGGGATTACCTCAGTGTCACTGCTTGACAGAGGCACAGCAAAATAATGGGTATAGTTCCCCATACTAAAGGGGTGGCGTAAGCCACAAAACTATGGGCTAGGCTTGTAAATGCCCTCGGGCAGATAGCCTAGTATGAACCTATGTTTATGTTTGATGTGAAGTTCACATGCTGGGCCATTAATCAAGGAGCTTGAATCTGCACAACTGGCACAGAAGAGGGACATTCACTTGGAACAAAAATGGATACACCCAGCATTTCCAGATGTAGCTCTCTGCACCAAGCACAATTTCTTTTAAGAGCACACAGGAACACACTTGGTCAGGGGTCTGGATTTCTCTATGTGTCTCACTCCAAGTCACCATTAAGGCGGGCACAGCTACAGAGGAACTGAGACCTCAGCCAAGTGTCCGAGCCAAGTTCTCCAGCACCCTCTCTGTGAAACCAGTGCTTCATGTCCCTGTTCTAAACAACTGACACACACACTGAAATTTGATTTTCACACACACACACACACACACACACACACACACACACACACACACACACACACACACACGCTGGCCGCTGGCACAGATTTGCTAGCTATGCCCCTTTCTTCCCAGACGATAAAGTATTTACACTGCCACCAGACACCCCAAAGCCAGTTACTGTAAGGCTCTTGTAAGGGTACCCAATTATACTGAGTGAAATTAACATTAATACAAATGATAGTATGACCAACAGCAAAGCTTTCAGGAGCAGCCAGAGATGTCACCAAATATATAGAAGTACTATCAGAGGTTAAAATATTCTATAAAACACCAACCACAATGACAAGTTTAAATATATTTAATAATAAATAAGAAAAGAAAATGAAACTACTAAATATCTATTTACAGTAAACACCAGCGTTCCCATCACAGGAAATACTAAAATAACACAGATGAATAGATTCACACAGATACAGAAAAACAGTACTTAACTAATCTCACTATGCTTTTCTGACTGATCTAAAGAATTACTACTCCCTGGTCACTTACTAGAGTAACAAAAAAATAAAATAAGGTGCATCCAGAGGAACAACACACAGCCATTCTTCAAGTGCTCTGATGTTAAACAATCTTGTAATCTCCCAAAAAATGCAGTGGACACGATACAAGTAGGAACAAAATGCTTTTAATCAAAGAATACGGTAAGCACTTTCACCACATAGGCTTCATCAGACCATGTGATTACAACTAAATACAAAAGCTTAAATACTTTAACACATAATTACTTAATTGATAAAAGAGTGACATCATTTCCTATATGCTTGTAACATCAAGTGCTACTCTTCGAACTCACAATATGACGAATAATAGAATAAACATACACTGTGACTCTTTCAATGAAGCCAAAATAAAATAAAATAAAATGAGAATAAAAAATATCTAATACATATAAAAAACTTCTAATACATATAAAAAGTATCAAAGCCAATTCATACATCTTGAATAAAAATAAAGACTGTATAAAGTTGAAGTCTATAAGCCCTACTAATAGACCACAGAACCACAATTCATTTAATGCAATAGTTAAATATAGTGAAGCAATTCATTCAATAAAAACATATGCATAATTCATCTAACTGCTTTTAGTCTCTTGTTATGTAATATAGGTTTTAAGGGCACCTTATCGTTAAGTCCTGGTCTTTTGTCTGCTCTACACCTAATGATCCATCTCACCAAACAGCCTTCACTATAATTCTTGATGTCTCCACCCCGTATACTGGGGTAGATGACCTGTAATACCAAAAACTTAAAGGAGTGTGTTAACCCTGTGGTTGATGTGTCTCTCGCTAGTGCATTATGTTCGGACCCAATACGTATATGATAAGTATGCTCCCTGATCCTTTCCCTAAATTTCCTGTTGGTTTTACCTATATGAAAGACACTACAGGACACACATCTAGCAAGATAAATCACGTGCTCTGTCTAGCAATCAGCTGTGGCATGAAGTGTGTATGTATAATTGGTAACTGGATGGACAAAGGTGTTCCTAAAGTCTATAAATTCACACTGTTTGCAACTATTACATGGTCTCATTCCTGTAACATGATTGTCACTAACTCCTATACCTAGAGACTTAGGATAGCACAAGATCTGTTTAAGGTTCCTCCAACTATTTCTCTGATGCTTTCATCTGACAACAAAGTATCCCAATGTTTCTGCCCTATGTTTCTTAAATCATTTGTATCCATCGTGTAGAACATAAATATCTTCACTGTTTGATTATCTCTCCTTGCCACGACCTCCTCAATCATTTGTGTACTTGTATCAGAGAAATATGGACTCGCTCTTGTGGCTCTTGCCAAATTAGTTTCTTCAATAGCTTTGTCTATCTCATGGGAATTATATTTTCTAGCCATAAGTCTTGATTTCAAGTCTAAAATTTCCTGTTCATAACCATTTTGTGTTGGGTTCAACCTGGAAGCCCTCATGGCTTGACCTTTAGCCACATTTTTAAAAACATGCTGGGGATGCATACTCCTTCTGTGTTACAGTGTATTTCTATGACATGCTTTCTTATGAACACCTGTATTTAAGAGGCCATTCTCCAGTCTCTCAGTAAATACATAGAGAAATGATATACTATGTTTTGAATATGTCATGGTAAACTTAAGGTACTCAGTCACGCCATTTACTTGTGAAGAAAACTCAAGTAAAGATGTTTCGTCACCCTTCCAAATCAAAAACAAATCGTCCACAAATCTTCTGTAGAAACCTACATTTGATTTGTAACTCTCAAGAGGAAACAGTTTCTCTTCTTCCCAACAAGCCATAACAATGTTGGTGTAGCTATTGGCACAAGAAGTGCCAATAGCCACGCCATCATTTTGAATGTACAAAGTATCTTCAAATAAGAAGATATTATTGTACAGAACCGTCTCCAAAAAAAGAGCTAATAAGTCTGCAAACTTAACATCAATTCTTGAATGTGTCAGTATGTAATTATGTACCTTCTCTATACCTTGTTCATTAGGTATTACTGTAAATAATCTGGTCACATCTAAAGTGACCAATATATACTGTGCATCTACCATTATATATCTCATGTGTTCATAAAGGTCAAGTAAAAATTGCTTGCTATCTTTCAAAATGTGGACGTTAGCATCAACCATGGGTCTTAAGAAGTGTTCTATAAAAATGGATAAGGGCTCAGGAACCCATCCCCTTCTGGACACAATGGGTCTCATTGGGGGATTGTGGGAACTTTTGTGCACTTTGGGGAGTCCCTGAATAATAGGAATCAAGGGATTGTTAACCCTGAGAAATTTGAATGTTTCTAAGTTGATATAATCACTTTTTAAAATATCGTCCAGCATGTCATAAATCATAAATACTTTATTTTCCACTTCATTCATATTAATCATAGAATAAAACTTTTCTTCAAGTAACAGAGGTTTCATGCTGTCTCTATAGCCATCATGGTCCAAAATCGCAATCGGACCCCCTTTATCCGCTGGTCTAATAATTATAGAGGCATCCTTACTTAAATCATTCAAGGCTGCCCTCTGTTTAAATGTTAAATTGTTCTTCCTTTTGTTTCTATTTTTATTCACTATATTCACTATATTCATCTTGTATATATCATCTTCCACTAACTTACTAAACACATCCAGTAATGGGTGTAGATTGGGAGTATATACACTGGGGGCACAAAACACATGATTTTTTCTGTTAGTACTAATACTATATTCTAATTTAAGTTGAACATTACACGTAAACATTTTAAAATCTATGATAGTATCTATGATAGTATCAGGTAAATCACTTGTAGTAGTGGGTATAAAGGACAGTCCCTTATTAAGGACTTGTACTTCATTTTCTGTTAAAGACCTACTAGATAAATTAAAGACTAATGACTGTCTAAACATTGCCACATTTTCTTTAATGTGGGGCCTATATGCTCCCCACCAGACCCTTTCCATTTCTGTCTCCCTCTGCTGAATGACCTCTGCTGTTTGGCCTGATGTTGTAGGTCTATCGGGAAAGGGGTAAAAGAACTAGAACTATCATCCTGTCCATGAGAGGAATGAAAAGTTTTCCTCTGAACTGATTGTTCAGTAGTATTACATTGTGTCGTGGGATTTATACTGGTACTGCATTCTAAAATCTCATTGGAACCATTAGAAATGGAGCACTCATTAACTTTGCTAACTGATGTTTGTATTACATTAGTATTTCTAATGGCATTATTGGTATCAGAATTATTAACATTATTATCATTTGCTGTTGCTAAAGAAACAGTAACAAAGTCTTTAGCTGTGATAGCTTCATGCACCTGATGTCTCTGTTCATGTATGCCATTCGTACCTACCCTGGGCCAAGTGAAGACATGGCCCAGTTTAAAATCGTTAGCTTCTCTAGAAATTTTATTTCTTTTCTGCTCAAGCAGTCTCTTTTCAAACAGCAATACATTGTCAAGCATTTTCTCCATACCATGGTCAACTTTAACCTTCGGATATTTTGTAATAATACTCTGTTGTTGTTTAACAATATTTTTTCTTAAAAGTTCCTCTTCAGGACGAAAAAAGTCATTCAACAGTTTCATATAATTCATACTCAGTTCTAAATTCAACTGTTGCCATTTGAATAATAATTCAGGATAAAGGTTACCTGTAGTTGGCATCTTCAAAATGCACAGCCCTCTAGGCACAATTTTCCTCCGTAAACACACTTCGAAATGTTGTCGCTGCAATTGCATTCTTTTTAACTTGAGAAAATCAGTTTCCAAGGCTTCGGTCAAACCCAACAAACTCGTGGCATCATGTTCATTGAGTTCCGTTTCTTCCGTGACTTTGTAAAACATCAAAAGATTCTCAGTGCCGGCTATACAGGTTTGAAAACGATCAAGTATCCGGTGTTCCATTGGTTGACTATTCATGGTATAGGTTAACTCTACAGGAGGTGTCTGCAGTTCAGCCATGTCTCCTTGGAGGTGCAATACAAAGTGAAGTAAAAACAAATATATAAGAAAGCACCCCCACAGAGCAAATGTTCCCGTGGTATAGCTTTGTCTATCTCATGGGAATTATATTTTCTAGCCATAAGTCTCGATTTTAAGTCTAAAAGTTCCTGTTCATAACCATTTTGTGTCGGGTTCAACCTGGAAGCCCTCATGGCTTGACCTTTAGCCACATTTTTATATGGTGAAAGCACTTACTGAATTCTTTGATTAAAAGCATTTCGTTCCTACTTGTATCGTGTCCACTGCATTTTATGGGAGATTACAAGATTAACATCAGAGCACTTGAAGAACGGCTGTGTGTTATTTCTGTGGATGCACCTTATTTTATTTTTTTGTTATTTCTATCTTCCATACTACGGGAACATTTGCTCTGTGGGGGTGCTTTCTTATATTTTTGCACTTACTAGAGTAAGGCAAGGTGAAGCAGCTGAGGGGTCCTTTTTTGTCAGGTTCCAAGAACAGAGTGCCATGAGACTTCAGTCTCACATAGTATTAAAATATCATATTTAGTGATGGATTACAGAATACTATCACATACATCTGGTCATCAGACTTCTGGTTCCCATTCTACCCCCTTGGCTAGAAGCTGTCAGGATTTAGCACATATGCTTCGATATCACAAACACAGAGCCTTGCTAAGATCTGCCTCAGCTCCTGCAAGTTATAAAACAAGTTCAAACCTCCACCCTTCCAGAGTAGCAGTTAGTTCACCTCAAAGAAAGCTTTCTAGTACAGACCTTTTGTCTCTAGCTACAATGAGAACTGTAAGATACAATCTTTATGGCCTAAGCCAGGTAATTTACTTTCAAATTATTTTCAAAGTTAGGTGGATTGAGATTAACCTCTTCTCTTCCAGTATCATCTGTTAAAACATATACAGTTAAACAATTGCAATAATACTTATATACTTCTTTTTCTTTCCAGCAAGGCACATGGTTGGTACATTTTTAACACAAACAACTTTACAAATGCATTTTCAACACAATCATCTGTAGAAGTCAGTTTACTACAGAAAGGACATGTAATTTTTTATGAAATTCCAGCTAGCTGTGCTGGCATATCTTACTCATCCACTGCTCTACTTCTCCTAGTATAGCTGGAAATAACTCACATCATCAAATCTCTCCCCCATTTGAAGACTCAAGCTAGTTTCTCAAATGAATCTTGAGAAATGTTACTTGAGAGAAATTATCCTATGTAGGAATACATTAACCGATACACTGTCTTGAGAGCCCATCGTCACTGACATTGTGGCACTTTTCCATTAACAGAGCAACACTTAACTTCAAATGAATTGTAAGAAGAGTTGACTTCATTGTAAGAAATGTAATATTGCCTTTTTTTATTAAAAAGTAGGGTAATCTGTATTATCTGGCATGTTACATCTGTGCTTTAGATCCTTGTAGAGCTGTAAGACTTGATGCGCTTTATTTTTTAAATCGGAAAACAGCTGTTATCAATAAAAGTGTTTTTCTTCTACTGGCTGCTGCGACTTAGCTAGTGTTCCCGCGGCATCCTAAATGCCCACGTTTTTCAGTACTGGAAATGAAGTTCATTTCAAGTAGTCATTCTGTTTGTTGCTATTTTGTCAGCCTTGATGTGCACTTTACTCCTCAATGTGAAAACAGCTGTATGTTAGTATAGCGATTCATTTAAAGTGGAAGCTACAAGTTGGAAAGTGTTGCCATGACAACGTAAATATCTTGCTTTTCAAGTAATGAAAAGAAACACAGTTCTGTTCTTATTTAGGGCCAACAACAGGAAACTGGTCATTAACAGTGTTGGCCGGATTGTTGCTGTGAAATGAAATATGGACAATTACTGTATAGCTATCGATTTCTGCTTTCCAGCCAAAAAACCCCAAGTATTTTCCGATGTCAGGCTTAAAACCGAAAGTGCTCATTACAAGTGAAGCTGTGATCACAGAAAAGTTGCTTAGACATAATATAAGGACAATAAGGGTATCAGTACTGATGTCTGCCAAAAAAAATAAAAAGCATGTTCTTTTCCGATGTTGGGCTGATAACAGAAAGCGTCTGATGGGCTGATAACAGAAAAAAACACCAAACCACTCATTGACAGTATTGCCCTGATAACGGAAAAGTACTGACATCGCTAACCCCACTATGGTGCTGCACTGTCATATCATATGTCTACAACCCTAGGCTCCACCTTAGTAACTTGGCATTTTGCTGGCTGGCTCGCTGTAGCCATAGATCCCCCTCAGACTCCTCCTGCCTTCTACTGCAAATATTTAGCACAAGGAGCTCCCTAACATGATAAGGTTTTATTATGTTAACATTGTACAGTTTGTGTCCCTGTCTCCTGACTGGCAGTTCTAACATGTAGTTAACATCACTGACCTTCCTTACCACTTTGAAAGGTCCCTCCCAAGCTGCCTGCAGGTTATTGTGTCTGACAAGAATGAGAACCATAACCTGCTGTCCTACAGAATACTCTTGGGCTCGAGCATTCATGTCATACCAGACCTTTTTCTGCTGTTGGGCTCCTGTCATGTTGTCCTGGGCCAAACCTATGAGTTCCCTACATCTTGTCCTAAGGTTTAGGAAATATACCACAACAGACACCTTGTGGGATTCACAGTCATCCTCTCACTCATCACAAATCAAATCTAAAGGCCCCCTCACCCTATGCCCATATGGCAATTCAAATGGTGAAAAACCTATGGATTCTTGGGTACCTCTCCATAGGCAAACAGAGATGGGACACCTATTTGTCCAACTTTCTCTTAAGCTGGTCTGCAAATGCCAGTAGCATGGACCTTAGTGTTGAGTTTAACGTCACTATAATACCATTAATCTGTGGATGGTAGGGGTGGTTTTTAGGTGCTTCACACCAAAGGACTTCCACAGACAAGTCATCAGGTCTGACATGAAATTGGAACCTTAGTCAGTATTTCTCTTGGGAAACCTACCCTGCTGAAAATCTCTAACAAAGCATTTGCCACCTTTTATGTCTCAATGGAGGACAGATCCACATCCTCAGGCTATCTAGTACCATAATCTACTACCACCAGGATATACTTCTTCCCTGTGAAACTCAGAGGCTCCACAATATCCATAGCTACCCTCTGAAGAGGCTCTTCAATCACAGATAAAGTATCAAAGGAGCCTTGAACTTGTCTCCTGTCTTGCCTACTTTTTGGCACTGCTCACAGGTCCTGTAGTACCCTGTTACATCCCTTGCAATCCCAGGCCATTAAAAGTTCCTCATAATTTTTCTGTTGTTACTCTTTATGCCCATGTGACCTGCAAAAGGAATTCATGGGCTATGGTTACAAGTGCCAGATGATAGGCTCTAGGCACTACCAACTGCTGTATTACCTCACCCTCTAGCCCTACCTCAGGAGTCTATTCTCTATACAGTAAGCCTTTGTTCCATTATACAAGCTCCCCTTTTCCTTGAGAATCAGGCATCTCCCTAACTGCCTTCCCAAGTCTGTCAGTGTAGGGTCTGAGAGTTGAGCCTGTTTCAAATCTATCTTTGTAAATCTTCCCAGCTCCCGTTCCACAGGAAGTTTGATATCCTCTGACAGTGGTGCATCACTGTCAGCCTAGCTACTACTACTCACCTCTGGTTTACAGTCATCCTGTCCAAGGGAACACCAGTACCTACCAGCAGCTGTGGCTCACCTTCAGGCTCACTGCTACAGGGTAGCTCCCTCCCTGAAATAGCCACCTCACCAGCCCAGGCTTCAGGTGTGAGGTCTGTCTGGGTCTCCCCAGGCTACCAGATCCACATGCCTGTCTCCAAGCCTGCCTGCATGCAACTACATGCACACAAGCTATTGCATTATCAGAATCATTCCTTATCAAGACATCTCCAGGAATATTCTTAAACACACCTATTTGCTTGCGTCCTTTTCTACCCTCACAGTTAAGGTTAACCCTGGCCAAATGCATTTGGAATGGGGTCCTACCTAAAGCTCTGACTCGAGTGGAATACCACAGCAAGTACTGCTCCTCTTTAACCACTGCAGGCTTCACAATGGTTATACCAGAGGATGTGTCTCTCTTAGCAGTGACCTGTTTTCCATCCACTAAGATAGGATATAACCTGTGGTGATAGTTTAGTGCCCCTGTTATCTCCAGACAACTTACCACTGGCATACTGTTATTCCCACTTGCTGTCTCCCCCATGATTTTCCCCACCTTGCCTCCGTGGACATCTATATGCTACATGGCCCCACTGGCTACATTAACAATACTGAACCCTTGATTCTGGCTATGTACTTGAACTAGTGGCTTCCGCTGTTACTGGTGGACTCTGTTGGGGAGGTTTAGACTGCCCACCATGGGTTACCTTATATCCATGTGCAGCACTGGGTATCCCCTTACTGTGCAGTGAAGCCTGGCTTGCTAAGTAGAGATTTCCCTTTTTCCCCAGCTCATCTGCAAAGTTACACTCACCATCTGCCAATCAGATTCTCATGTCCTCAGGCAAAGTGCTAAGGACTTGTTCCCTCAACAAAAGGTCTGCTAATGCTTCAGAAGTGGTGACCTGACTCCCACTCACTCAACTATGAAAGAAAGTGCTTATCTCCACAATATAATCACACACACTTCCATCTGTCTTACGTCTATGTTAATGAAACTTTATTCTGTATGCTTCAGCTGTTAACTTAAAACATTCTATTAAACAATGTTTTACTCTATCATTTAAACAATCAATATCAGATAATTTAGAAACAGCAGTTACAGCTTTACTATGGAGTAGGTGGGTCAGGACCCATACCCAGAGCCCTTGCTCAACATTCTACTGTTTGCATACTCTTTCAAACAGATTAATAAAACTATCAAAATTATTACTCTCTGTAAATTGTGGAAGAAATTTATTGACGCTTATTTTTTCTGAGGTTCTATTACACCCTTCATCATTACCTCTATGACTGTGGCAAAAAGGTAGAATCTCCCCCTCATGTTCACACTGCTTTTCATTTTCTTCAGCATATAAACACTGCAGTCTCTCTGCTGATTCCAATTCCATCTGTTTCTCCTTTCCTTCTGCCTGCAAATGCCACAGTCACCCTCTGCTGATTCTAATTCCAAATGTTTGGCCTCCAGTTCAAGTCACTTTAACTCCAGATGGATTTTAATCCCTCTGATAGAAGACAAACTGTTCTGTTTCTGAGGGTGGCAAATTCCCATCACCAGTCTGGTTATCCTCCTAGTTGCTGGTTTGAGCTGTGACTAAGGCTGAAAGAATTTCCGCTTTAATCAGTTTGGCATGCACTAGTCCTTTCGCTTTGCACACTTTGGACAACTGGTTCTTTGTCAGCTTGCCATAATCCTCTGCTGACATCTTTGCCTGCTTTACCCTGAGTAAACTAAACTAACAATAAATAAATAAATAAATAAATAAAACTGTTGTGAAATGAAACTCTGTATGTTTACATTGTGGCTGCTTGAGAGGACACATACCTTCAGTAAGAATTGCTTACAGGCTACAGAAATTCAATTAATATCTACACCACTGCTCACCAATTTGTGACAACCTTCTCTGGGCCAGTAATCAAGGAGTCTGGATCCCCAACACTGACACTGGAGAGGGGTGTTCACTTGGAACAATAATGGATACACACAATATTTCCAGATGCAGGTCTCTAGATCAAGCACAATTTCCCTTAAGAGCACAGAGGGACCACACTCAGTCCGAGGTCTGGATTTCTCTATCTGTCTCTCTCCTGGTCCCCAATAAGACTCTCCACTGTCACAGCTATAGAGCTGAGGCTTCAGCCAAGTATCCAAGCCAAGTTCTCCAGCACTCTCTCTGCGAAACCAGTGTTTTGTGCCCCTGCTCCAAACAGCTGATGCAGACAGTCTTTGAGATTTGATTTTCACACACACAGACCTGGAAAAGACTGGCACAGATTTGCTAGCTGTACCCCCTTCTGCCCAGATGATAATGTAGTTACACTGCTACCTGTCAGACACTCCAAACCCAGCTACTCTAAGTCTCTTGCAAGGGTACCCAATTATACTGAGTGAAATTAGTATTAATACAAATGGTAGTTTGACCAGCAACAAGGCTTTCAAGAGCTGCCAGAGCTGTCACCAAGTATATATAAATAGGCTCAGAGATTAAAATATTCTCTAAAAGACCAGCCACAATGAACAGTTTAAAGATATTTTAATAATAAATAAGACAATAACATGAAAATGATAAATGTCTATTTACAGTAAACACCAAAGTTTCAATCATAGGATTTATTAAAATAACACAGAGGAATAGATTCATCCAGATACAGAAAAACAGTACTTAGCTAATCTCACTATATTTTCTTGACTGATCTAAATAATTACTATTCCCTGATTACTTACTAGAGGAAGGCAAGATGAAGTAGTTGAGGGATACTTCTTTGTCATGTTCCAAGAACAGAATGCCATGAGACTTCAAAAAACACAAACAAAACAGCAGAACAGTTTCATCAAAAAACACAGACAAAACCACAGAACAGTTTCTCCAAAAAAACACAGACAAAACCGCAGAACAGTCTAGTACTAAAATATCATATTTCTGATGGATTACAGAATGACATCACATACATCTCGTTATATGACTTCTGGTTCCCATGCTACCCCCCCCCCCCCTTGGCTAGAAGCGGTCAGGATTTAGCACATATGTGTCAGTAATACACACACACACACACACACACACACACACACACACACACACACACACACACACACACACAACCTTGCTAAGATCTAGTGCAGCAATTAAAAGTCATAAAACAATTTAAAACCACCACCCTTTCAGAGTGGTAATTAGTTTACCTCAAAGACAATGCAGAAAGCTTCCTAGTACAAACTTCTTGTCTCTCCTGCATTGAGAACTGTAAGATACAAGCTCTATGGTCTAAGCCAAGTAATATAATTTCAAGCTATTTTCAAAGTTAGTTGGATTGAGATTTACTTCTTCTCTTTTAGTATCCTCTGTTAAAACTTATACAGTTAAACAGTTACAATAATAAATGTATATTTCTTTTTCTGTCCAACAGGGCATGCTGTTGTCACATTTTTAACACAAAACAACTTTACAAATACATTTTCAACACAAGCATCTGTACAAATCAGTTCGATATACTAATGATGTTATTCTTTACAACATTCCAGCTTGCTTTGCTGGTGTATGTTATTTATCCACTACACTACTTCTCCTGGCATAGCTGGCAATACCTCACATCATCACACTTGATACCACAAATGAGTTCATAAATCCTGATTCTGAGCTTCCTATAAGTTTTTTCCTTTGTAAAAATAATCTTAGCAGCTAACAGAAGAAACATGAAAACACACACACAAATCACAGGGTGACTATTAGTATGTACTAAGAATTAAATCTGGTCTTGAAAGGGGAAGATAGAAACAATACATTTCACGCTTTTGAAAAGAAATCTGAGAGTTCAAGAGGAAACAGGATCTGTATCAGCTGCTGAACTCTGAAGGAAAGGGTGGTGAATGAGTAATTGAAAAAACTTCCAGAAAAGATACTAGTACCAATCATAGTAACAGAATTCAATAAAACACAGGAGATATTTAAGGCAATATTCATGCCAAGTGGTATAGAAATAAATATCAGTCTGTAGGATCTATTCTTCATATAGAAGATAGGAAAATAGGGAAGTTGACATACTATAAAGTGCAATAATTCCTAATCAGCTGAAAATGTGTATCTGTGTTCTTTGCAAATGCTGTACTCCATGAAAGAAATAGGGAAACATTTAAACAACTATGATTATAATAGAATTTTGATTTCTCATTTCAAGCTTTAATATTTATTATCTTGCATGATTTTAATGGTGTTTGCATTGCAGAGGTCAGGAACAAAATGTGCTAGATATACTGAACAGTATATTACAATTAAAGCTGAAATGTTGATATATGTTTGTATAACTGAATGGTATACTGAACATTATGACGTATCACTGCATAATAAAAAAACAAGTAATACAGCAAGCAGAATGACTTATGAGACTGCAGATGTTGCATTTTGTTAATATCGCAAATCAATTTTGGTTCACAGCTGCTTTACATGAGAAGCAATCAGTGCTGGGATAGTGTTTCTTTCTTAGTTCAATGGATGCAGCCATTTGAATAAAGTTTTTAAAACAGATTCCAGAATGTTTTGCACATATGGAGTTGGAATGTAATATAAAGCTGTAAGTGCATGGATTTGTTTTAAGGAAGAAGTTTAATTCATCATGTTTTGGTTAATCACAGCTTGTAAATTTGCAGACAATGAAGTATTTAGAGTTTTCTGCTTTTACCTGCTTTTGTGTATTAATTGTTACTGTTTCTAAGCTTCTCAGACTGATATCAGATGTTACAACTATTTCTACTACGTTATGTGGCCCAAAGGAAAGTTAGCTATATAGATGTCATAAAAGTTATTTTTTTACACACACAAGTTCATTTTTATGAAACATGGAAGCAGTAAGTGGACAGTGGTAGCAGTTCTGTGTAATCAGAATAGAAGAATTATATATGTATTTGACTGGGCTCATAGCTGTCATCCTTTTCACATAAATTAGGGACAAACAGATAAAAACTAACAAGGTACTAGAGTCATTTTAAAACATATGTACTATTGTCACAGAGTGTGCACAGAACAAAAGAAATTAGATTTAATATACATTATCAGAAATAAGACAGAAGTTTAGCTAACCTACATTTGTATGCATTTTCCAGTTTTATTTAGATTTTCTAAACCAATGTGTATGCATAGTCCACTGTCTTCACCCACCATTATTAACCTTTAATTTGGTATTTCCTATACCCCAGTTTTTCAACTGTACACTCTCAGAAATGTCATAAAAGATGAAAATTTTATCACTATTCACCAAAGTCTTATTGATTTTAAATGATACTCCTTGATGTTTTATGCAACATTGTTAAATACAGTTTTCCAGAGGTCCTTCACAGTAAAAACAGGAAATTTTGTGAGGAGTATTGTACTCTGTTGTGGACTAATTACTGCTGGAAAAGATCTCTAACTAGCTCTCTTAATTCTCTGGACATTAAGTTTAATGTAATTTTTGCTATACTCCTTTGAAGAAACGTCAGCTCACACTATTGACATGCAGCTACAAGATATATATATCAAGCTGATGTTTAATTTGACAGAAGGATGGGCTTGTTTGCCTGAATAATCATATGCCATTGCTTGTACTTGTTGCGAAGTTGGCTTTATTGTTTTATATGTTTTTTATACATCTATATGTACATAGTCAAAGATACACATATTAGTATTAAGCAAACTGCTATTTCAACCCATTATAAATCAAAATGAGACACAACCCATAGATTTAATCTTATGCTCCAACTGGTAGATTTAGACTGTTAGTCACTAAACACTATGAAATAAGGAGGTAAAACACTTTGATTCCTGTGGATTTCCTATAGGAAACACCAATACTATATAACCTATAAGGGTAACAACACGTGTTTCGGGTGATAGAACTGTTGTTTAAAAATTGGGGATCAAAACGAGACAATAATACTTGTGGTAGATTGTACAGGTTGATCGTAGACATATAAACATTCACACATGCACCCACGCTCACATACATTCCTATTTTGGTACACCTAGCTTTATTTATATGGTTACTGTCCAAATAATCCGGTAACATACCATCCTGATAATGGAAAGACGTTGCCTCCTTTCTTTCCTGTCATTACTTGTTTTAAACGATCATATTATTTGACATGATTCAAGGAACAACAACTATAGGCATACTAAGAATAAAAATAAATACCTAATTATTTTTGAATACTGTTATAATGTTTGTAAATATTAGTTCTAACAATGCCTTTCAAGGCTGTTTTCTCAATTACTAATAATCTTTCAGAATATACACTTTTGATGTTATAACTTCTTTTTATAAAAATATTGAGGAGTTTAGGGTTATATTAGTAGTGCTTTCTAGGGAGTCAGTTTGTTAAGCTTTGTCAATGTTGTTAAAATTTATGCAGGGATACTCATCTTCATTTTTTACTTAATTGTTAAAGCACATTATGTAAATACTCTATTGAACTATGAATCTCTAAACTTAATAACCACTCATTCCCTGCTTTATTCCTGGTCCATGGGGGTAGTGGTTTAGCACAGAGCTGGGACGGGAATAATAAGATGCTTTCTTAATTTGATCTTATCAACACACAAACAAAAACATTTAACTCTAATACACAAGACTTATTTCACTGGCACTCCAAACACATCACTGCGGGAATTTGATTCATGGAATATCAGAGGGCTCCAGAATAAAAAGAAAAGAAAACTTCTTTTACACCTCATTCTACAAGCGAAAGCAAATTTTATACTACTCCAGGAAACACATCTAACCCTTGAACAATGGTCAGAAATTAGGGAAAAAAATGGATAAGGGAAATTATAGCTTCTGAAGGTAAAACCAACAGTGCGGGAGTAGCTATAATAATTAAAAATCAATTTCAAGACAAAATACTCGAAACCAGAGTGGACAAAGAGGGGAGGTAGTGCTTTGTAACTCTTTCAACCCCAAATCTTCCTAAGCCCCTTATGGTACTAAATATCTATGCCCCTTGTAACAATCAACACTCTTTTCTTGCATCATTATACCCTATTCTAAACCAATTTCAAAACCACTATATGATTCTAGGTGGTGACTGGAACATGTACCAAAATCCAGACCAGGACAAATCAAGTATGACTCTAACACATAACAAACAAGCATCTCTTGCATTAAATGAACTCAAACATGATTACAAACTATATGACCCCTTTAAATATGAAGATAGCCCAAATAAATCTAGAAAATTTACTTTCTACTCTCATTGCCACAAAATGTTGTTGAGAATAGACTTTTTTCTAATTTCGGAAGCACTATTCAATTTAGACCCAAAACTGAACATCCACACTAGATACCTCTCACACCACTCCAAAATTACTTTAAGTTTTAATGGCAACCCAAAAAATAGTACAATAAAAAGAGGTTACAATTGGTCCCTGAATCCCAATCTTCTAACCAAAAAGGAGATTATAAATGAGATTCAATCCATACTCCAATCAACCTTGTCTAACATTCCCAATGCTCAGATACCCCTGGACATTGAATGGGAGGCAATCAAAGCACAAATTAGGGGAATACTCATTAAAAAAGCAGCTTACTATAAAAAAATTCAACTTAAAGAGGAGCAGGACTTAGAAACAAAAATACAGATACTCGAGTGTGACCTACTAACTAATTTTAATACTCAAACAGAAACCGAAATCCTGAAACTCCAAAAGGATCTCTACTTCTTACATAACAATAATTTATCCTTTTATGAAACCAAAATGTTAGCCACCTATGCTAATGAAGTTCAAACACCATCCCGAGCACTAGCCAAAATTATAAACCAAACCAAATCCCCCTCTCAAATATCTGAAATATTTTACGAGAACAAACACTACACTAAAAATGAAGATATTATTAAAACCTTTGAATTAATATATTCACAAATTTATGGAGAACACCTAGTACTACCCTCAAAAGAAGATAAAACATGCTTTCTACAAAAACTCAATTTCCCGAAATTAGACCCAAACCAACAAGAAAAATTAAGTGAGCCTATCTCTATTGATGAAATAACCTCAACAATTCAACAAATGCAAACATGTAAAGCCCCTGGCCCAGACGGGCTTACCTCCGAATTTTATAAAACTTTCTCCCCATCGTAGCCCAAATTCTATTCCACATACTGAACTATATAATAAATAATAAAATTAATGATATACACTTTAATGCGTCTAAAACTATTTTTATACTCAAAGAACAAGCTGACCCCAAAAACCCAGATAGCTATAGACCCATATCATTATTAAACATTGACACTAAAATCTTAACATTTATACTTGCAAACAGACTGAAAAACCTAATGGATAAAATTATCTCCCCTGAACAGTCTTGTTTTATCACACGCAGACAAACGAGTGATAATACATTAACACTTAATACACTAATCTCATATGCTAATCAAAACAACCTAAATATATACGCTGTAGTTATTGATGCCCTTAAAGCATTTGATAGAGTAAATATAAAATTTTTACTTCAAACTCTACCTTACTTTAACATACCTCAAAAATGTATCCAGATCCTACAAATATTATACAATAGCCCCTATACATCTTTATATATTAACAAAATCTGGTCAAAGAGAATCGCAATTAAAAATGGAACCCATAAAGGATGCCCTCTATCTCCTCTACTCTTAAGCTTATTCCTAAATATTAAACAAAATATATATCATAACCCCCCAATAATTTATAACACCAAAATCTTCTTATCAGCTTTTGCTGATGATCTCAATATTTATTGTACCACACCAATTTTGGACATAAATAAAATATTATTTGCTATTGAACACTTCTCGATGATATTGAACTACAAATTAAATCTCAAAAAAACTAACATCTTCCCTTTAAAAACTCCAAAACCATTCTCTCTTCTACCATTGGTAGGGAAATTAAAAACAGAAGAAGTAATTAACTACTTAGGCATTACATTCTCTACAAACAACAAAGATTTTTACTCAAACAACATAACTCAAAAATGGCAAAACATTTTACTAGACCTTAATAGATGGAAAAATCTAAGGCTACCATTTCTGGCCAAAGTATCGGTAATTAAAATGAATGTGTTACCCAGATTACTCTACATCTTCATGACTTCCCTGATTACTATACCCAATACATTTTTTAAGCAAATACACACCTTGCTTGCTAAATTCATATGGGAGCCCAAAAAAAAACCAGAATCTCATATGACAAATTAACGACCCCCAAAAATAAAGGTGGCTTAGACCTTCCAAACTTTGAGACATACTACTTAATCATAAATACTAATAGAATCTTATGAATAGCCGAATACAACCCAAAAAAATAAAGCTTGGCACCCACACTGGATAATAATATACTATAGACACATTAAAAGTCTGGACATCAACCCCAAAGCCTTACCATTTCTAAATACCAGCTTGATGAAATCTTGTAATTTAATTGAACCCCTTAAATACTCCATTGCACTAACACAAAACTATTCAAATCCCTAAACCTTATACAAGCTATGATGACATTACAACCCTTACACAAAAACCCTAATCTTAAAATTAATAATCAGACCCTAAACCTAATTCACTTCCCTCGACTAATCAATACAACCATCCAAGACATATACCCATATTTAAATTGTTCTGTACAAGAAATAAGGAACCAATTGAACCTCCCCAAAGCATACTTAGTGATCCTGAGACAAATCAAAGAGTTATGTACAAGCTATCTCCATGACACTAACATAAACAACAAAGATATAGCAACCTGTAACTTACTTTGGATAACTATCCTTTCAACTAAAAAATTTACCACCTATACATACAAAATAATCAAAGACATTAAATTCCAGAAACATATACTCATCTCTGACTATTGGAGAAAGAATAATTCATCCATTGATAATCATCAATTGATCCAAGCAATTAACCTAACAATAAAGTCTATACCCCTTCAAAAACTAGCATTTACCCAACTTATGATTTATAACAATGCATATTTCACACCTGCTATTCTACACATATTTAATCCTAAGAAATCCCCTTTCTGCCCACACTGTAAAGACCAAACTGCTGATTTAATCCATCTCTTCTGGAGCTGTAAATGTGTATTTAAACTTTGGAACACCCTTAAACTTTATTTACAAAAGACGGGCTACCAGACATCTGCACTCACCTGGGAATTTACTCTATTACATATCCTCCCAAACAATATCTCTAAAACCCAAGCAAACAATATCTCTAAAACCCAAGCAATTACCCTGATTAATATTTTTCTGTTAATGAAACTTTATATAGCTACCAATTGGCTTAACCCTACTAACACTTCTTGGGAGAATTTTAGATTGATGGCGACTAAACATCTGTTAGCCCATAAAATAATAATTAACAAAAGGGACAAAAATATTAAACTTAGGAAATTATGGGAACAAATTTTTAATATTATTCTCACATAACTTTCCACAAATGACCATACCTAATTATAACTAAGAGTCTTCATAACATCTCACATCCCTAACTCCAAAGATTTTTTTTTCTCTTCCTCGTTTAAAATTTTATGCATAATAACCCTTGCTGAATTATTTCTCCTGCTCTACTGAATTTTGAAAGTATCTATGTATATAGTGTAAATAGTATTGTTTGATTGATTATCCTCTTTTTGCATTGCTTTCAATGAATACCAATTGTTTAATGTTTATGTGCTTTCTCTCTATTTGTTGCATTTCATTTGCTGTTTTGTATTGATGTAAAGAATAAATAAAAATTTATGGAAAAAAAATAAATAAGACAGAAGTTTAATTAGAATAACTGTCAGTAGTTATCCATTTATCCATCATACTTTAACAGAATTACAAATTTTACAAAACTGAGGAAGATATTGATCCCAGCTCAGGGTAGTGCATGAAAGCAGAGGCAATTATGAGTTGTGCCTGGGTTAAGCAACATAGATGTGGTTTACCCATTCTAGAATATACTACCATCTATGTAGCGACAACTATATTGTATACCTTATGTCATAGGCTGGTTTTATATTATATTTTGTGAGGTAGAGTGTCTTTACAACTGTACTGTGTTTTGTGAACTGCATTAATTTGTATTGTGAAGAGGAATGAAATGGCTGGTTCTTTTTATCCAAAACAATGATGAGTTTTACTGTTGCATAAAATATACATTTACTTGTATTTATTTATTAGTTAACTAGACTAATGCACCTATTCATGTGGATCTATTACAATATAACTAGGAGCAGCTTTCATAAAGCACACATTATCACTTTTATACTCTGAAGTTCTAACATCTACATGTACATATACATATGCCTATATATATAGATTCATAGGTTCATAGGTTGGTACTGGGCTATCTGCCTGAAGGCATATATTAGCCCAGCCACATTGTGCGGTATTCACCGCCCCTTTAGTAGTTCCCTAGGTCCTTGTACTAGCAGCTAGTACCATTGGCCCCTATCTAGTAGTGCTGTTGGTGTGATCCCCAGTGTGAACTTTCTGTTACTCATCCACTCATCAAGGTTCCTCTTGAAGAGTGATAGTGAGGGGCTCTGTCTTCTGTAGATCGGGACCCTGTTCCATAGTAAGGGAAGTCTCTGCGAAGGGAATCTATCCCTCCAGCATGTTCTATTCATTGTTGTGTTGCGGTTTATATCCCTAGAGTGTGTAGCTCGAGTAGATTTGGTTTTGCTAAGATGGAGCATGTTCAACAATTCTGGATTGGACATGGCTCTGTACGTTAGACAGAGATCGCCTCTGAGAAAGCGATATGCAACAGAGAACAGTCTTAGCTTTTTCAATCGTGCTGCATAGGGCAACTGTTTGAGGCCAGTAATCCTCTTGGTTAGGTACCTCTGTGGTCTCTCCAACTGCTGGAGATGTCTAGCCAGGTACATTCCAATTGGTGCATTGTACTCAATAATGGGTCTGATGAGGGAAGAGTAGAGGGGCACCATTACATCCTTAGATCTTGATGCGAACCCTTTCGTGATCAGATGGGTCACATAGAAGGATTTTCTAACCACTTTGGCAACATGGTTATCAAAGGAAAGCTGACTATCTACTTGGGTCCCTAGATCCCTTATTTCTTCTTCAGATTTCAGGGCATTACCTCCTATGTTGTAGTTTGCGGGTACTCTGTTTTTTCCAAAGGGGATTACTACGCATTTTTTTGCATTTAACTTGAGACCATGGCTTTGACACCATGCATCAGTCTCATTTAGGCCCTTCTGGAGGATCTCCATGTTGGCCGGAGACTCTATTATTGCACCCAGTTTGCAGTCGTCCGCAAACTTAGTCAGCCACAGCCCTTCCTTGCTTGCCTGTACTTCTGAGAAGTATATGCCAAACAGGAGGGGCCCCAGGACAGAGCCCTGAGGTACACCCCTCATTACTGGTCTGGATTCGGACATAGATCCCACTACTCTTACTTTATGGGATCTGTCTGAGAGCCAGTTTGTGATCCATCTTGTGACATAAGGGTTTATGTCCAGGCTGGTGAGCTTATCAATAATACCTGAATGGGGAATGGTGTCAAATGCTTTAGCAAGGTCAAAGTAAGCCGTGTGTACTTCCTTTCCCTTATCTATAGCCTGAGTAACTGTCTCAAAGAAATCAATCAGGTTCAAGAGGAATGATCTGCCCTTGACGAAGCCGAACTGTGTGGGGTCCAGTGACTGGAGGTTCCCAATCTCTCCATTTATGAGTTCCATAATAATTCGCTCCATAGCCTTACAGATCAGACTGGTCAGTCTTATTGGCCGGTTGTTCCCAGGGTCAGTTGTGGCCCCACCCTTGTGTAGCGGGACCACCGTTGCCATGCACCATTCTATGGGCACATATCCTGTGGAGAGGCTGAGATTGAACAGGGTATTAAGATGCAGGGTTAATTCCTTTTGGAGCTCGCGTATGACACAGCCTGGGACACCGTCTGGTCCCATGGAGACAGTGTTTTTAGCTTTAGATAGAGCCTTGTTAACCAACGTATCAGTAATAATTGGACTTACACAATCCCCTGGAATGATAATAGGCCCTGTAGGTGGTGAGGGGAGGGTAAATTTGCACTGAACCTGTCAGCCAAGATGTTGGCAATGTCAGAAGGGTCAGTGTATTTTGTTCCATTTTGTACTAGCTCAGAACAGACCTGAGCGTTGCCATTTACGTTTTTGACGTAGCCATAGAAGGCCTTATGGTTATCCCTGGCATCCTTGGCAACTTTCTTTTCAAAATTAGCTTTAGTTGACTTGATGAGGGCCCTCAATTTCTTACTAATGCTGATCAGGGATGATTTTTCTACTTGAGATTTGGCCTTTTTTTTGTATAAGTCTCCTCCTTTTATTGTAAAGTTTCCTTATGGCAGGGGTCCACCAGACTGGTTTCTTCTTGCTTGAGGAAGGAGTCCTAGTTTTATTTGGGATAGCACGGTCCATGCAATCCTGAAGATGCATATAGAGTGCCTTGGTGTAGGATTCCACATTCTGGATATCACTCTCCATCTGCAAGGGAATAGTGAAGCTTTCCACTTCGGATGCAAGTAGTTTGAAGTTTGCTTTGGAAAGGTTTTTGACTATGGTTTCTTTGACTGGGGGAGGTGGAGGGGTGAGGATGTCCAGGGTTATCAGTTTGTGGTCAGAACTGACCAAGGAGGGAGTGATAACAGGTGTGGTACAATGGGCGCCCATATTTGTGATGATTAAATCCAATATGTTGTCCCCTCTAGTGGGGGAACATACTAGTTGTTCAAGGGCATTTGAATTTATAAATTCTATGCATCGCTGAGCATAGGAGTTGGAACATTGGTAGTTCGCCCAGTCTATACCAGGGTAGTTGAAATTACCCAAGAGTATGGTGACTATATATATATATATATATATATATATATATATATATATATATATATATATATATATATATATATATATATATATATATATATATATATATATATATATATATATATATATATATATACATGTGTACATATACATATACGAATACATATGCATACACATGTACTGGTACATATACATATACATAACCATATACAGTACTTGAAGCAAACAGTCAGAATTATTAAATACAGTTATAACAAATATATTCAATACTAATCAAATCCAGTTGTACAGATAATTCAGTTGAGCTAAATAATCAACCTTCATATCTATAAACAACAAAATAGGACTGTTACTTGCAAGCAGAGTCACTGCCTAAGAAGATTAAGTCAGAATAAATGCATTATTCATGTTTTTTTTGCAGATCATGGGATAATAACCAGCCTGATGGGGGCAGAAATTCTGATTGATGTTTGCTGTACTGGAACATTAGTGAGAAAATGGGTTAATGAGAAGAGGGCAAGAATGTTCTGGTAACAGTGAACTGTGAAAAGTAGTAACATTTTGGATTAGTCAGTGAGGTTTGTATTAGTCTGGCATGTTGTTTAAGGGGACAGGAGTGATTCCCAATGTTTAGGACCTAGGATAGAGAAACAGTAGCTACAGGAATGGAGCTTGTTTTAAAAGCATTCCATGTGCAATAGCTTTATTTGATCATGAATGAAGATTATACCTGCATTGTGTAGGGTTTAATTTGCTGGTAAGGTGAAGGCAGGAGACTAATTGAAGTCATTTAAAACTGGGGGGGGGGGTTGAAATAAGTCCACACAATGCATAACTGATAAGTAGCTGCATTTTTTAAGTACACTGTTGTGATATCTTGTTAAAGGTCTGGTACAATGAATGTACAGATCATGTTTGCTGTGATTTAGAATTTGTTTTTTTTTTTGGGGGGGGGGTTCTGATAGTTAGGGAGAAATCATGGTCCTGGCTGTGTATTACAGTTCCTTTACATATTGACACTGTGCTTTCTGGGAATAAGAAGCCCAACAAATTGCAAAGCCAAAATAACTGGATCTTTACTTTGGTCGTTGTTTATTAAATAATGTATTCTAAGTTCAAAGACCGATCCAGCCAGGGAAGTAAGTACTCAAACTTTGAGGTTGTATCCAATATGGTACCTTGTTGGTCTGTGATGGTCCAGTCCCAAAGGGATTTGTTTGAAGTAGAAATTGGTTTTCAATAACATTGCATAGGTTGTAAAAGGCTTGACCATCACCTTTGATCCAGTTAAATATGATGGTTAGATCCCGTTTTAGTAGTTTTTGATTTTTTTTTTGGGGGGGGGGATTTGTACATAAGAGAGCTACGGACAAAGAGTATTAGCTAAATGATTGGATGAATGAAGGAGAGTGGGTTAATGTTTATAGATACAGATAGGAGTAGTAGGGTTAAAACAAAACACAAAGCATTAATATATGTGGGGAAGGGAGAAATTATGCTACAGGTAGTAATAGTAGAGAGTAGAAATAATATTGAAATGAAAGAAGAGTATGCATCTTACATCGAAAGGGTGCCATCATTCCTTTAAGAGACATTTCTGTATACTATTTTGACAATGAAAAAATTGAGCATAGGCTGAATTCTCTGCTGTTAAATCATACAAAAAGGTATTGCTGACTGATGTTCTGCTTGTGAATCAGAATAATTGTAGCCTCAAAAGATTGCATGTGTATGTACTATTTTGGGCAATATTTGGACATTTCAACAAAAAAAAAAAAAAAAAAAAGAAAAGAAAATAGAAAAGAATATGAGGCTGGAGGCCAATAAAAAGCACATTTTATTTGAAATTTCCTGTTTTCCCTGTAATTGCTAACATGTTTAGAAGACCTGGGCCAAGGCCTGGGTACTTTAATGATTTAATAAGAAGTAGGTGGTTGATCAAGTCAAAAGCCTTTGTCACATCAGAAAGGACTTCTGTTTTTGTTTTTTGATTTTTTTCAGATTTTCTGGAATATATCATCTATCACTGAACACATTGTAGTCATTGCCATCGAACACATAAGTTGGTGCCTAGAAAATTAGTGAACATTTTAAATGTCCAGTGCTTTTCCTAGAAATGGAAAAGGGAGATGGGTATGTAATCTGCTGTTATGCATGGGATGGGTACTTTTGAGAGAGGGCAGAATAGTGCTGCCTTCCATGCAAGAGAGCAAGAGCTTTGTCATACAGACTAAGTAGAGCTGAGTTAACATTTAATGATCCAAGTGCATAGTCTGTCAGTTACTGCAGGTGTTTGATTCAGTACTTGATCTAAATGTTTATTAATCTTATGACGAGACTTTCCTTGTAAAGGTTTATAGGTAAAGCATGTGGTTTCTGTTAATAGAATAGCATCGCCTGATTGGAAGTTAAGAATGTTTATGCATGTATATATCAGTGTGTGCGGCACTACTCAGTTCTGCCAGAAAATCTACCAAAAATGTAGGATGTGCTGAAGCTGGGAGTATATTGACTGTGCTATTTGTATTAAGATTCTTTATGGTAATGACATTTATTTCATTCCAAAATTGTTTAATTTTTTGGGGGGACAGGTTTGTCTGTTATGAAAATAGATTGCTGTAAATCTGACTGCGTTGTTTTCTGAATTTCTTAGAAAAATATTTTATCTGTTATGCCACACAAGGTCTGTTTTTTACATTTTCAGTGTTTCACCTGTTAGGCTAAGAAGGGCACAGAAATATGTTGTGAGCCAATGGCACTTGTTCATTTTATGCAATCTTGTGAAAAGGGGGAAATATTTGTCATATATGACTTTTAAAATAGGGAGACTACCTTAACTGCTCACTTTGCATTTAACTTAGGTAAACTAGGACCCAATCAAATAAGTTAATACTAATGAATAGTTTCTTGGTATTGGCATGGTGTCTAGTGACAAATGTGTGAAAAAGGGACATATTATTGAGGTAAAAATTAATTATACAAGACAGAGGTTACTAAAATAGAGGGGAGGTATAGTTTATTGTTTGAATTTTTAGAACAACTGTTATGTACAATGTCTAACAAGAACCTGCTACTTATTGAAGGACTGGTTCTACTAGCTTATTCAATGAACTGTTACAGATCTGGGCCTGCCAAAGTTTCTCATTTTTGATTTGGCCCAGAAACATAGCCTTATAGTAAACTGAGAGAAGTTATTTGTTTATTTACTTCTTTATTTATTTATTTTACTATAAGGTATACAGTTCAGAATTTCAGTTATTAGGGAAAATACATTTTCTAGTATGGAATGCAGGGCTAGGTATGCTACTATTACACTGAGTCTGCTGTTTTTTTCACTTGAAAGTTCTACCAAGATCCATTTTAACATGTACTCATTTGAAGAGGTAGATTGACTAGAAGACTAGTGATGAAGCATGCTTTGATTGGCATGTGTATTACCTCCCTGTCCTATTTTCACAAGTTGCATTGGAAATATCATCTTACTCTGAGAAGGAATGTTGAAAGTTCAGGGTAAGTAGACTCACCAAAGACTTGGTGATTACTACAAAATCTATATTGCTGTATTCAGCAAAGATTCTATTAGGTTTAATTTGCTGCACACACTTATGTAATAAGCTACCTTTGAGTGCAGGGAATACGGTGGTGAAGGCCTTAACCAAAGGATTTAACAGAAAGGTTGTGAGAAATAGTCTTTGTGGATGTGTATGGCCAAGATGCCAGTCTGATAGCAGCAGAAATCCATAGCTATGCTTAGATTTTAACATCCTGACAGGAAATATACTTTAATTTTTAGAAACATCTATCTAAAAGTATACAGAAAGATAGATTAACATAGAATCTTTATTATTTTCTAAAAATTAATACATAGTCAAGAGAATTTTTTAGTTATTCCTGTCAAGAAGTTTTCTACTGGAGATTTCAACATGAGAAACTCGAAGAACTCACACCTGGAGAGTGCAATGAAGGAATAACTACATCTTATAATAACAAACTTCCAAGAACTGTCACTAAGAATGGACAAAATTGAAAACAAAATGGATATTATCAAACAAGAATGCAGTAAACAACTGGAACTTCTAAATGGAATAGTAAAAAAAAATCTGAACAGATTCTTGCCTTAAAGGAAACAGTGGCTGACTTAGATACTAGAGTGACAGAAAATGAACATTACAATGAATTTCTTCTGAAACAAAACACCAGGCTGATTGAGAAACTGGAAGACCTTGAAAGTAGATCAAGGAGGAATAACATAATAATATATGGAATTCCTGAGAAAGAAGAGGGTGCTAACATGATTCAGTTCCTCAATAACTGTTTTTTATCAGCACTAAACATGCCTGAATCCCTCTCTTTTGGAATTGAGAGGGCTCAGCAGTCCCTGGCAAATCCAGTTTTATCTCTGAGTTCATCTAAACCCAGGCTTATAATAGTGACATTTCTTTCCTCACAAGACAAGGACTTAGTGCTGAAATCAGCTTGGACTAATTCCCCTATCAAGATGGGTGAAAAAGTTATTCATTTTGGCAATGACTACACCTCTAAAGTCATATCCAGAAGAAAGGGAGTGTGTTCCTCTAATTAAGTCCTTGAAAAAGCCAGTATTAAAGCTCATTTTTTTTCCTGCAAGAATAAAAATCACCTTGTCAGAAGGAGTGAAGATCTTTGATTCCCTACAAGAAGCAGTATAATTTATCCAAAAGAAGAAAATACTGTCAAACATAGAAGAAAAGGAATGGTCATCCCAGAGATTGAAGAGACCGGCAACAAAAAATGGTTGGTCTGTGAAGGAAGGAGCAAACAAAACTAAGAAACTAAAAGGGCAAATGAACAAATTCCTTCTAATTTTAAATGCTTTGTTTTATGAATCATAATATATTTGATTCTGGAAAATCTGTATACTATAAGGTAATGTGAATCATCTTTATTATTAACTTTCTCTTTTCCTTTCTATATCAATTTCTTCTAATTACATAAAGTACTGAGTATTTAAATAATATTTTCTCTCTTTCTCTCTGTCTCTCTCTCTCTCTTCTTTCTTCCTATTCTTTTTTTGTTACTAATGTTCCTTTTCTCTCTTTTCCCCATTATAAGTAATGTACATACTTTTCCCTTTTAAATAATTACAAATTATATATGTCTTCTAATTCTTCAGCAACAGTATAATTTGACTTAATATCAAAGTGCATTTTTTCTAGTGGGTCAGTGTTGAGGCAGCAGTATGTTTTTGATAAGTGTTTCTAACTAGATGTTTTAGACTCTTTCTCCCGGATTTACTAATCCTCTGTGCAGGACTAGGTTAGTCCTGCATGGAAGTGACTGTTTAGGAGCAGGACGGCAGCACACCATGCATATTAATGAGGCACACTGCTCGAGCTCCTAGGCTTACACGGAGCATGCAAGAGTGCAGGGGGTGTGTCTGAGAGAAGAGCTGTCAGAATAAACATGCCCTCACAATATAGAACAGCAGAAAGGGGTATGCAATGAGTGAGACCACTCACAGGTAACCACATATTCCCACCAACAGTCCCCCTTGTGTATAACAGCAACAGAATGTATAAATAAATTGAAGAAACTCTCTTTTTTTTAAATTCCAATTACAGCTAACCGTAGGTGCGCAGATGTGCCCATCACTTAGCTATGGTTAAAGCAGCTTAAAAAGCTGAAGAGGATAACAAGGAAGATATATGCAAATGAAGTAGCATAGCAATATTGTAGTGGGCAGAGCATTCGCCTTATGAGCAGACATTCCCGGTTCAAGTCCCACTGCAGCACATTCCATTTTACATGGCAAAGCCATTATGACCAATATTTTTGTTGCATAACCCACTAAATAACATATATTTATGAACTGGAGTACTGCAGTAAATGCCCATGTGAGGTGTCAGTGTCATGATGAATAAGGCACTAGTAAGCAGGTTTAAGCAAATAAGCAGTAGTAAGCATATTTAAGCACTAGTTAGTGTCTTTAAGCCTGTTTGCACAGCAGTAAGCAATTCCTGCACTGGCTAAGCGATTCTAAAGCTAACGTTCTGTAAGCAGATGTAACATCAGGTTAGCAATGCTTACTGTCACGCAAACCCACTTACAACTGCTCAAAAGTGCCTTAATCACTCTGTATCCAACGGCCCTTGTTCTGCCCATCAACAAAATAAACAGCGATGCAGGTCTCTAACCCAGGACCCTATACACCATAGTCACAGTAGTTATCCACCAAGCCATCAGAGAAATACAGAAGAATGAGGTAGTAGCAAACAAGTCCTCACCATAGTATAACCAAACTGAACCTGTGAAAGGCATCAGTATACAGTCATATGTGCCATAACCCACTACAGAACATAAATATGTGAACTGGTGTACAGCAGTAAGCCCAGAAGTGAGGTGTAATTGTAATAGAGTGTTGAAGTCCCCAATAAAACACAAGGACCCCACAGAATGTACGTACACATCAATCAGGGATACCAGGTATACATATGAGGTGTAATGAATAATAACGCAATGCCAAAAAGGCATTATAATGAATAAGCATTGCACAGGCCAGCTTAGGAGATGTGAGCAATGTGTAGACCAGCTAACTCATTGTGCCAAGTAGTATACCCCTTTAAACAATGCCAACCTTAAGTAAGCAGGTTTGCTCATAGCTTAGCCTTTTCAAAATGGCCAATCATGGAAACGTGCAGGAAATCGGCCCTACTTAAACCCAAGAGGCAGGAATACATCTCATAACTGGTTGTAGCTTCCCCTTGAAGGCACTATGGCAGTAAGGGGAGAAGTAGTGCACTTCTGGGTGCAGTGGTGGTGCATCCAGGAGTCCAAGGTCATGGCAGGACTCCTAGTTAAAGACCATGCTCAGAGACTGCTGCAGGGCCAGTACCAGGCCTCCCAATATAAGATGGAGGCCTGGGACTGTTTCGCCCGTGACCTCACCAGTGCTACTGGCATACCCCAAACTGGTGATCAGGTCAGGTGCCACTATGCTGACCTGAAGTGGTGGAAGGAGTACCGCTTGGAGGACTGGCTCCAAGAGGCTAGAGCATCAAGGGATGTTTCAGACGTGTGTAGGTATCACTCCAGTATGTGTGTAATAATTGCCAGCTCAAGTATATCATTGATAGGTATGGCTAAATATTCCTCTTATATCCCCCACAGCTGCAACAGAGTGGGCCGTGAACCAGGAGATCCACATCAGCCGCCTGGCAAGGTTGCAATGCAAGGCAGGTCAGTAATACTCATGCATTTACTGTTAAAGGAAGTAAAAATATAAGTAGTAGTAAATTAATTGCTAGAATAAAACCTGTATTGTTCAAGGCAAGTAAGGCATACATTAGAGAATATGGCAGGAAGAGTCTCATATTGTTTGTATGTCAATAAAAGTGTAATATCCTGACAAAACAGGTCTAACTGCTGGACTGTGTGTGTATATTCTGGTATCATATGGTACTGTAGATTTGCAATCATGTAATAGTACTGTTGTATTAAGTACTGTTACCCACACCATGCATCATAAATTGAATGTGTAGGAATGCCTGTATATGACAGGTGTAATCCCCAGAGGCCGTTTAGTACAACTGAGAGACACATAGACAGTAAACAGGGAAAATGCAGACAACAAAAAACGAGTAGCACATGCAACTGAGATGTGAACTGTTGTTTGTTTAGCACACACAGCCACGGTTCGAATCCTGCCAGTGGTAGTAGTCTGCATACAGAATCATACCCCACAACTGTACAGATATGTCCAGAATGTCTATTAAAGTGGGCCATATCTATTGCCTCTCAACCTATCCCCCTGGGAAATCAGTGGGATGATCCCAGATGTATAGGCAGCAAATAGGAAATACAACTGATTGACACACATCTATGACAACAAACTTGGCACACTAGCAACTCCCCAATACCTAATGTGACTAAGAAGCCACATATGTCCCATTTATACCCAAACCTGTTAAGCTGTGGTCAGAAAGTGTACAGTAACAGAGTGAGATGTATGTGCATAACAGTAATGTGGAACCTGGTACTGTGTGTGGGAAAATTCAGGTAGTGCTAATAAACATTCCTCCCACAGGTCTGTCAGATACCAACACTGTGCCCAGAAATACAAGAATGATATGTAGTTGCTCTGAATAATGAGGTATTACACATCACTGTCGCCCCCATCTAGGAAATCTGTATAAGAGTGTTGTTATACAAGGTCAGAATGCATAAGCACAGGGGATTAATAAGACAGAAAGCAGATTGGAGATATACAGCAATATCAATATAGCAGACACAACTGTGATGGACAGTGTTTACGTTGTATCTGAATCCTGGGAGTGGAATTAGACTGCATACAGAGTCATACCTCACAACTGTACACATGAGGCCAGAATGCCCAGTATATGTGCCCATATCTACTGCCTGTCACCCTGCCCCCCTGGTAAGTCTGTGGGATGATCCCAAATATGTAGCCAGCAAACAGGGAATACAAGTGATTGTCAACCATCATGAGAGCACATCTGTCACTGTAACAACCCCCAAAACTGTTAGGAGAGTAATATTTCAAATATGTCCTATCTACACTCCCATGTTGTCAAGCTGTGACCAGAGTGTGTACAGTAACAGAGTGAGGTGCATGTACATAATACTAATGTGTAATCTGGAACTTTGTGTGGCAACAGTCAGGTAGTGCTAACAAACACTGCTCCCACAAGTACGTTGGATACAAACACTGTACTGAGAAATATAGAACACTATAACCTGTGTACTGGTATTGGTTACACTGGTATTGTAGGGGATTGTGAGTGCTGCAGTTTATCTGAATAATAAAGTATCACTGGTCACTGTCACCCACACTGTGGTACATAATATAACTGTGTAAGAAAGCATGTATATGTGTGTGTCAGGTCACTAAAGGTGGAAGAGGGCAATATTCTAGATATGTCCCAACACACCAGCATGTGGTCAACACATGGCTGGAGTCTGTGCAGAAAGAGTTGGATATCTATGTGCAAAACAACAACCCGGAATCTGGGAGTATGTGTAGAAACAGTTAGTTAGTTTTAACAAACATTCCCTCCACAGGTATACCAGGTAAGAGGAGCATACTGCAGGTAAATCTGGTTCATGTGTAATGATGATGACAGCCATATCAGTGACCAAACTAAGGCTATAGGGTAGTGTAGTAAGACTTGTAAGGTACAGATAACAGCAATGACTAGGAATGTAATGTGGACTACAGGAATATACTACTTGTTAATTGACATCTTTCTCCCCTCCCACCATATCTCCAACAATAATCAATATACCCACCTCAACTGGTATGTAATGACACTGATAATGTCCATTTGTTTGATAAATATTTTCATGGTTGCCATGCATGTGCTATATGGAATAATTCCAACACTGGTAGCATGGTGCCATCAATGTACCTGCATGCTGTTCTTATCACCACTGTGGTCCCATATATGCATGTGTTCTGTTTGCTATGCAACTGTTCCGTATCTGGTGTCTGGGTTAATGGGAATATCTATGCATGCTGTTATACCTAACCCTGGAATGTGTTAACTATTACTAACCCATATATGATGATGAAATCTAAACTCTATAGCATGTTGGGAAAGCCGGTCCCAGCGAACCCACTTGTCCTGCCTCAGCTGGCCATGGCACTGAGCACCAGCATGTCTACTGTCCATTGGTCCTGCACCACCTTTGGGTGGAACCAACTCAGGGAATGGGGCTCACCCCCCTGGGAGTGGCCATGGACAGGCACCTGTCACCTGTAGCCAGGTCAGGGTTGTGGTGCATAGAGTGATCAAAGAGCAGTTCGGTGATCTTCTACATCAGCTCAAGGCCCGCGTGTTGCAAGTAGAGAGTCATCCTGGCTCTGCGGCTTTGCTCCCAGCACAGCCACCTTTGGGGCTGTGAAGGTGCAGTGGTGACTGCCCATGGGTGGAGACCTCAGTCCCACTGTTACCACTAGGGGGCTTGAAAGCTTCCGATATCCCAACACCCCTCCCCATCAAGGTGTTTACCCCCCACATGTGTCATATACCACCACTGTATGCTTCTTGTGTGTCTTGTCTGTTAACCTACCCAACCTACCTCCCCAAATATACCTACTACCCCTCCCCAATATTCCACACTCACCTGAAAAAAAAAAGAGGGCAATCTGTTCCCACAAAAAAAATCTCACACCATACATAGCTGTCCATTTCGCACATGTGTCCACTGGACACATGTAATCCAGTCTAATTGGCATCACAACTTATTACCGTTGTCCTCACCCCTCTCCCAGGGGGATGAGTGTCCAAATCTACCTCCAAATTCAGTGTATATGCACAGCTGTTGCTGTAGAAGAAATGGGCAGCTATGGATCTTCCCTACACCCTTCCTTCACATCCCTAGCTATTTTCCCTACTGTCTTTCCCTCTTTGTGCCCCTTTTTCTCCACTTTCCTATCAACTCTTTTTTTCTTTTCTTTTAAAGAAATTAGTGCAAGGGTAAGCAGGAGTAAGCACATTTAAGCAGCAGTAAGCAGGTCTAAGCCTGTTTGCATGGGGGTAAGCAATGCCTACACTGGTTAAGCAATTTAGAATCTAAATGAGTATCAGAAACTGTAACTGGAAGTTAGCAGTGCTTACCTCCTCGCAAACATACGTAAACCTGCTTACAACTGCTTTAAAGTGCCTTAATCGCTCTGTATCCAACAGCCCTTGTTCTGCCCAGCAACAAAATAAACAGCCTCTGCAAGGCTCAGACCCAGGACCCTGCACACCATAGACATAGTGATTTACCAGTAAGTCATGTCAGATATACATACCCCTGATGATTTCAAAAATATAACATCCAGCCCAGTCATTAAACAGTACAGAATGTACTCCAACATTTAGATGTATGTGTGTGTGTAAATGGGTCTACTTTAAAAGCCCAAAACGCTACTTCGCCGACACAAAAATCACCGACGCCAGATAACCGACAACGCACAAAACAGACAACGCAAAACACCGAACACCATAACACCGACACACCAAACGTAAATAACACACCACACTACATAACATACCCACTAGCCCTAACCCAAACCCTAACCCTAAGGTCCGACACTATTGCACACTCACCCTACCTGCATCCTAACCCTAACTCACTTAACCCACCCCTAACCCCAAGGTCCGACACTATCGCACACTTCACCTACCTGCACCCTAACCCTAACTCACTTAACCCACCCCTAGCCTAAGGTCCGACACTATCGCACACTTTACCTACCTGCACCCTAACCCTAACTCACGTAACCCGTCCCTAAACTACAGTCCCTCACTATCACACACTTACCTTACACGAACCCTAACTCCGACACTTACACACACTCACCTTTCCCACAGCCTAACCCGAAATCCCACAATATCGCACACTTACCTCACCGCTCCTAACGCCGTCACTGTCGCACACTTACCGAGTCGTGATCGCACATTACCCTTGTCGGTCTTTCCGCTGTCGGCAAATCACCCTGTCGGTAAACTTACCTGTCGGTCGTTTGGTCTTCGTTTTCCGCGTGTCAGGGAATCGTCGGTTCGGTCTTTAGAAGTAGACCCGTGTAATATCTGAACAGATACAACACATCTATATATATATATATATATATATATATATATATATATATATATATACATATATATATATATATATATATATATATATATATATATATATATATACACACACACACACACACACACACACACACACACACACACACACACACACAAACAGACATACACACATATATATATGAACATATATTCATGCAAATGCCTACATCAACACATATATATGTCTACACCTATATGTTTACATATACACAGCGAGTTACATATATGTAAGCAGATATACATCTATGTAGGCATATACGGACATAGTTATATATATATTATTTATTTATTTTTATTTATTTATTGCATTTGTTGACCAGGAAAGTCCACTGGGCCTAGAGGAGCCCATTTTCACTGGAGGCCTGGGGAGAAAAGGTCCACATTGTTACATACATTTAACTAATAAAAACATTGCTGATACATAATTAAAAAGTGGACCCATTACAATATACAGTTAATAAATACATTACTACATACAATTGATAGGCATAGATAAAATAACAGATATAACATATTCATATTCTATACAAAGCAGAAACATTTTGAAAGTGAGAGCATGAGTGGAAACAGAAGAATGTAGTAATTTAGAAGTGTATGAGAGTTGAACAAGAAAAAAGTATATACATGTGAGTGTATAAGGTTCAAAGCAAAGTGGTGATGAGTTCAGGGTGTAGAGGGGGTGAATAGAGTGTATTAGGCTGTAGAGGCATGAGAGAACAAGTGTAAGAGGGTACAGAGAAAGAGTGGGAAAGTTTAGAGAAATTGAATCAGAGAGTTCAGGGTTCAGGATGAGTTCAGGGTATAGAGGGGGTGAACAGAAGGTATTAGGCTGCAGAGGCATGAGAGAGCAAGTGTAAAAAGATACTGAGAAAGAGTGGGAAAGCTTAGAGAAATTGAGGCAGAGAGGGATTCTACAGAGGGATATTAGGTGCTGGGGTTTATCTATGGGGTACAACAGCATGGCCAATTAGAGACTAAGTGTAATTTTATGGATTTCTTAAAAGAATCAGACTTACTAGTTGATCTGAGTGAAGGAGGAAGATCATTCCATAACTTAGCGACAGTGTAGGGGTACAGCATTTGGCCAGCTGATAGTCTGGGTTTCTCTATGGCAAGTAACATTTTGTTTTGTGACCTGAGGTGATAATTGGGCTGGTACATGGTCAGTATAGCTGAGAGGGAAGGGCTCTGTTCAGGTTGGTAGATTATTTTGTGGGCTGTTGTTAGTTGAAGGTAAGTGAGTTGGTGGTAGGATTCTAGCCAATTTAGTTGATCCAATGCGGAGCAGTGGTGGGTAGAGTATTTAGAGTTTGTGGCAAATTTGGCAACTTTATTATAGCAAGAATCAAGCTTGCTTTTTAGGGAAGATTGTAGGTTGGTAAGGATGGGAGCACCATAAAGCAGTGTTGGTAGTAGGAAGGATGTGGCAAGGGCCTTTTTAAAAATGAGACTGAGGAAATAGTTATGACGATATAGGGCACTATTATATATTTTTCAATGTTGCTGTGGATATGAAAGTCAAAGGTTAGTTTGTCGTCAATGATGACGCCTAGCAATTTGGTACTGGGGATGACATCTATGATAGTATTGTTATTTGAAGTAACTGTAAACAGAGATTTGTCAATGGTGCTAGTTTTTGTGGGGGTGAATAATAATACTTTTGTTTTGTTGGGATTAAGGTCAAGGTTGTTCTGGGACATTCATTGCTCAGTAGAGGTGAATGCTTCTTGGGTAAGTTGCTGTAGTTTGATGAGAGATTTAGAGGAGGAGATGATAGTAGAGTCATCAGCATATTGGATGACGGTACTGTTAGTAAGGGTTTGATGGAAGTTATTGACACATATGCTAAAGAGGAGGGGGCCTAGAATAGATCCTTGGAGGACACCTGTGTTAGCAGTAATGAAAGGAGAGGAAGATTTTTGCCAATTAGAGGATTGCTGCCTATTTTTGAGGTAGTTAATAAACCATTGTAGAGTGGGGGGAGATAGATTAAGGTTGGAGAGTTTGTTGAGCAGCAGGGAATGAGAAATGGTGTCAATATGGTATGTAAGCAGATATATATATCCATATAGGTGTATATGGACATACATGTATAGATATCAATGGGAGATTAACTAAATCATATATGTCCACCTGCACCATTAATGGGGTTGAGAGGCCCCAAACAATATACATCTTGTACGAATGGGTATACCTACCCCCCACACAGCCAAACATGTCCGCCCTGCAATATACTACCAAGTGTTGCTGATCCCATAACCAAGTCCTGACACGACTTGGGCACATAATGTTAACAGTACTACATCCCACCTGTATGATGTCAGGTTGGTATTGGTAACATATCATGCAGTACAGTCTGGCTCTCATAGGAAATGTAAAATGTGGAAGCTATCCACATCCCCAGGATACATATGCACAGACATATATACACAGACAAATATATGCAGATACAGATATACACATATATCTATCTATCTATATATATATATATATATATATATATATATATATATATATATATATATATATATATATGGTTCCACTTGAAACCATCGAATGTTCAGAACATCGAAGTTCTGATCATCGAGACCAGAACATCGATGTTCAGAACACTGAAGGTTCAAAGTGAACCACAGAAAAAGACATAAACTTTCAAAAACTAATTTATGAAGGGAGGCTTTGCCCCCTTGCACCCCCCCCATGTGGGGGGCTGTACCCCCACACCCCCCCTATTTTAATATTCCAACTCCGAGATCGCACTACAGTGGGGTAAGGGAAATCTCCCATTTACCGCTATATGCGGTAGCACTAAACGGGAGATTTCCTGTACCCTACCTGCAATGCCAACACTCAGATGGCACACACACACACACAACATGCAGGGCACCTTGCTGCCTTGCATATACACCCAACAGTGTACATTTTTACTTACCTGGCACTTCCACTCTGAACCTTTGATGTTCTTAACATCGATGTTCTGGTCTTGATGATCAGAACTTTGATGTTCTGAACATTCGATGGTTTCATGTGGAACTATATATATCTATATATATATATATATATATATATATATATATATATATATATATATATATATATATATATACACATTGATATACATGTGACTACACATACACACGCAGAGATATGTACAGTAAGATACTTATGTAGTAGGTGCATACAATATAGAACAGCCACTATGCCTACAGTTAACACCTTAACAACTGGACACTGAGCAACCCATAAAAATGAAATTCGTTGCCTGCAACATATACCCAGAGAGAGGTCATAGGATAAAACACCACACACAGGTTTGCAGAAATGGAAAACCTTTATTTGTGTACTATTACAGGTCTTATATGCCATGTCATATAGCTGTTCAGACACTGACATCCATATAAACAGAGTAATGCAACTGTGGAACAGTTATACTAATACAGTAGTCTGGAAAGATCCACAACTGTTGCTGTCCAGGCCAAGCCCTTCAAATCGTACAATAGTAAAGACAGACTGGGCCACAGGATACCACACAATCAACAGTAAGTGATGCAGGTGTATAGTCCAGCAGCCTCTATCTACACTCTGTACACAATCACTAGGCGGTAAAGACTTCAGTTGACAAAATGGGATGTAACTGTTACATAACAAGGCATAACTGACACCATCACAGGCACACTGGCAAACAGAACAGTCTGTATGGCAGAAGGCAGTAGCCCTGCAGTAACCCACTTTATGTAAGTGATGTCAAGATAGGTGAAATGCATGGTACTGTACATCCAGATACCTTAAGGCAGCTCACCCCTGATACACCCACATTTTGTAGCAGCCTAGGTTATGTACGGTGCATCCCCCCTAGACTCAATAATACAGGGCCATATACCACTGTTACATACACTGGTCTCTGGAGTGCATATGTGCACACATGTATTGTGTAGGTGAAGCCCACACATATATGGCCCCTGCCCCACCGTATGTGTGGGGGATACAACAGCACTGGACTGCTGGCAGGAATGGCAGCGTGGTATACGTATATGTGCATATGTATCACTATCTGTATATGTGTAGACATATGCTCTGTTTATGTATATATCTTGGTGTGTATATGCAAGTCTGTGTACATATACACACCCATCTATATATGTCGATATGTACATGTGTAATTATCTATATAGATATCTGGATAATCATATGTACATATATATTTACCATATGTCCTGAACATGGGGTGTAGCTTTACCTCAGCGCCTATAGTCCCAACTTCATAGTGCAAGGAAGGGGATGTCAGGTATGTATAGCAGGCATATCAGTAGACTATTGCTACTGTAATAGGGATTGCCTTCACAGACATGGTGTGTGTTGGAGGTCACATCTGCTTTTCACATGTGCACCATTGGCTACTGATAGACATCCTAAGGACATCATAGTACAGTACCGCTGCAAGCACGTAATGCTCCTGTGGATTACAGCAGAGATAGTGGCCAATAGATGTGGACATTCTGACCCACTCTGTATGATCCAGAAGTATACGCAGAAACCCTTAGTGCAGAACATGTAGACCATGCCTGACAATATGTAAGTCAACAGCCCTGTAGATGGGTATAACACATAACGACTGGTATACATTTGCCCCAATAGGTTATGCATTCACACACCCCTAACTGTCCTGACACATAATAACTGCTGGTACAGAGGAGCCATGGCCACATACTACCCACTAAATATTGACATACATCTGTACAGCATCCCACTGCTCTGTCTGACATACATGACTGTTAAGGGAAGCGCGGCAGCAGTACATTTCGCAAGTATCTGGACATGACATCTCACTGGGTAAGTACACTAAGCTGCTAAGCATGTAACAAAGCACTGTGCAGGCTACAGGCAGACTGGCACAACACTGGCCTACATCTCCTATGGGGGAAATCACATGTACCTGCATATATAGCAAGCTCTACAGGCATGTCACAGCACAGGGTAAGATACACCTGTGTGAAAGTGCATAACCACAACCAATGTGAACATAGCCACAGCCACATATGGTAAGCTAGCATAATATTACAGTATATGGACTATCTGTTCAACACCATCCTCATATGTGCCACTCACACACTAATCCTACATATACTGGGCCGCTACACAGTGTGGTCTGATGCCTGTCTGTGGTATGGGACATGTGTGTGTATGGCCCTACAAACATGTAAGCCAATACAGTAACATACAGTGGAGCAGCAGGTAACATCAGGTAGGACGGGACCTAGAACTATGACATCTACCACAGTCTGTACACAGGGCACAGTACATATTAACAATACACACAGTGTCAACATTCACCATAAGTACATAGACCTCAGTACTGTACAAACAACCACAGAATGTCCAGGTTATGTCATCAAATATAACCCTTACTGTACAAAACATGTGTAGCAGTTTGATATCTCACTGGCTTGTTATCAGATATGATGACACTAATTAAGGTGTACAGCACATATGCACCTCTTAATGCATGGCATATGTACAAAGGTTGACAGGGTTGTGGCTGGAAGCACATACACAGGGCCAATATTGACATGTTGCTGTGATAACCTCATACATTTACTGTTGTAACAGGGTTTGTCGGAACATATGTCCTATGAGGGATATGAAGTCAGTAACTGTCACAGTTTCACCATCTACAGACTGCAAGCCTAACACTAATTTCTGCAGTTCACAGATACATGTTCTGTGGGTAACACATGAAACCAAAGGCACCACAATTGCCCAGTCTGCAGATGACCCTACACAAGGGGAGTCCTCATAAACATAGAACTGAATGGCAGGTATTAATACATGTAGGACAGCCATATCTGCGCACACCCTCTTAAACCAACATTAATCTGAAAGCAGTATAGCAGCACTTACAGTCTGTAGTCAGGGCAGGCACATCACCCTCCTGTGTGTTCGCCTGTATCCACAGTGTATGTTGTTAGAGGTAAATTCCCAACCCATCTGAGATGCTGTTTGCCAAACAACAGATCAAGCTCCTGCTCACAGTAAATGAAAAGGCCCAACACCAACATGATGTTCCTAGATACTGGAGTGTGTTTCCATGCAATTGTCTATGGGAATGTTACCACAGCTGTTCCACATGCAATCAGCTAGGGGAGGGCTGCAATTCATGCAGAGGACATCAGCTGATCATGAGCATCACTTAAAATACACATGCTGCTGCCTAAGCAAAGCAGGTGTAGGTCTCCACATCCACCAGTGAGGGAGTGAGTGAGGCAGATAGAGGCAAAGACATGTCAGGGAGGGGTGGCAGAGTAAAATTTAAGAATGTTTGTGTCACACACCTACCAGCACAGGGTACCAAACCCCTGAGGGCTATGTAGTGCTATCACAGTTCTATGCAGTTATTGGATGTGACATGTAGGTTACCTGATGTGGAGCTCTCAGAATATATATGTGATGGTGAGTGACATCTTCAATAGGGATATGGTAGCTTTACAGTAGGTGAAGTACACGTGCCTGTCCGCATGAACAGGTGCCAGCGTCAACACAGCCACACTCTCACAGGGACGCACACACATTGACACCCTTGGAAGGGCCAGGATTACAACTCATCACTAGTGAGATTGCCACAACACATTACTGTGCAGGTATCACATGCACCACATGGGTCATACGGAGGTTATATGGGCAAAGGGTATGGGGAGGTGTCTGACATCAGACAGCATGCTTCGGTATGCCAATGGGGGTTGTAGTAAGTGTGGATATGATCATACACATCATACAACACACACGCACAAACACACAGGGTGCCAGTACTGACATGCATGGGTGCATGTCTGCATGGGTGTGTAGTGGTCGACTGTGCCAGATGGCTATACAAGGCTAGGTGATGGGTATACCTTGGCATCAGGCCACATGACAATGGTCTGCATTGTGGCTCAGGGCTGTAGCCTCTGCATTTGCCTACACAGGTGGGTATTATATCCACCATCCAGTCATCTGGGTGACTATTGCATGTGGCCAATGCTGTGCATTGCTTGCCATGTATGTGTTCCTTAGTCCATAACATGGACCGTGTCTGGGATGTGCACACCTCCCACTTGCATGTACAGTGACATGTGGAACTGTACCTGGTGTGTCGGACCCATGTTGTGTACACAGATTATCATCTGATGTGCCAGTCTTGGCCACCTGTGGTGGGAATTGATAATGGACAGCAGGTTTACCCTGCACCTACATTGATAGCACGCTAACGGCATTCCCTGGTGTCAGTGGCATCTGTCCATACAGGGCATGTTTTCAGGTGTGGTATGTCCTTTGTAGGTCACATGTGATGACACCACAGGTGTTGCAGGTGTCCAGTGCGGAACATAGGGAAGGTGCACTGTCTGCATGTACGTGTCTATTGGACAGATTGACAGGGTGCCATGCCCTCTGTAACCCACTGCAATCACTCAGTAGTTACTATCAGTGGCCAATATGCAGTATACTACCCACATATTGGCTGTTGCCTAGGCATGTGTGT
>NC_056727.1:58219451-58274451 GCF_019279795.1 Protopterus annectens | reverse complement strand
ACTATGTAGGATGGGGACACACCTGACTATTTCTACATTTCTACACAGGATTGGGGGGGGGCACACCTGACTGTTATTACATTACTACCTAGGATGGGAGGCACACCTGACTATTTCTACATTACTACACAGCATTGGGGGGACAGACCTGACTGTTATTACATTACTATGTAGGATGGGGGGGGGGCACACCTGACTATTACTACATTTCTACACAGGATTGGTGGGGCACAACTATTTCTACATTTCTACACAGGATTGGGGGGCACACCTGACTGTTATTACATTACTACCTAGGATGGGGGGGGCACACCTGACAATTTCTACATTACTACACAGGATTGGGGGGCACACTTGACTGTTATTACATTACTACGTAGGATGGGGGGACACCTGACTATTACTACATTTCTACACAGGATTGGGAGGGCACACCTGCCTGTTATTACATTACTATGTAGGATGTGGGGCACACCTGACTATTTCTACATTTCTACACAGGATTGGGGGGGCACACCTGACTGTTATTACATTACTATGTAGGATGTGGGGGCACACCTGACACTTGTACACATTTGTTAGGGCTGTACTAGTATGTTGGGTACTCCATTTCATTCTGTAGTCTTACCTATCATGCTAACTAGAGGCATACCAGTGTACTACAGATCTTAGCTTTTATTTACCTACATATTAGTTTCTGACTTCCTACCCTTCAGAACTGACATCCCACTGCCTGACCTGCTGTAATCTGTCTGTGTAGGCCTAGGGGGTTACCCATAGGCCTCATTCAGAGGCCATAGCACAGCCTTTGTTTGTATTTGTCTACACCTGTCCTGCTGGCTGTGACTGTTGTTGGGTATGTGAACCCCCCTGACTGGCTTGTGTGAGTCACAGACCTTGTGAGTGTCCCAGTATTGAGGGAGGTGCTGCAGGGCTGCCTATGTCAGATGCACATAGTACACTCCCTACACATGGTTAAACACAGGTAGTGTAATGTTTGGCATCCATTTTACTGTATGAGAGAGAGGTGTTATTGCCTGGGTCACTCCTGTGTCAGTGTATGTGCTATGCATTGCCTCTTTGCCAAGGCCAGGGCATACTGGGCATACCTCCTTCTGTCTACTGGGGCAGGCTTGGGTTGTTCCTCCTCTGAGTTACTCTGTGCCTGTGCAGGCCTTGGCAATGTGGAGGACTGTGTGGCCCTGCCCTGTGCTGTTCCTGTTGCAACTGTTTCAGCAGGATTATATTGTGTAGCATGGCACATACAAGGACCATTTGGGTACATGTAGCTGGTGAGTACTGCAAGGCTCCACCAGATGTGTCCAGGCACCAGAACCGTAACTTGAGCATCCCAAACACACACTCTATATAATTCTGGTCTGTGCATGTGCCTCATTATGGAGTTCTTGTTTGGGTGTGTGTGTGCATTTCTGATGGGTGTCTTCAGCCATGAGTCCAGTGCATATCCAGCATCCCCCACTAGTTGACCATCATGGATGTCCCCATTGGCAAATCTCTGGTACAGCTGCTTCAGATGCCAGATTCATTATTATGCCCTGGGCATCGCACATGATCTGGCAGTTGATGGAGGAGAAGCCATTGTGGTTGATGTAGACCCTACCCCACTCACCAGGTGGTGCTTTGATGTGTATGTGTGTGCAGTCTATAGGAACCACTACCTCAGGATATTCTGCTATTTGGTGAAACAGTTGCATATTGCTGACCAATGCCTCATGGGTGTTGGGGAAATATACGTGCTCACTGACATGTGCTGACATGGCATCCAGGAACTGGTGGAGTTACCTGGATGCTGATGCCAGTGAAATCCCCTATCATATCCCCAGTTGGCCTTTGGAAGGTACCTGTAGCTAGTATTCGTAGGCCTACACATACCTTGGTATCCATTGGGATGGGTTCCTCTCTGTTAGTTCTGTGTGCCAGGCATGGCTGGCACAACTCAACAATTTGCTGTAGGATGTCCCTGTCCACCCTATAGCACTCCACTATCTCCAGCCCATGTAGGCCCTGGTAGGTTACCCTGGGTCTGTGCACTCTTCTCCATCTCTTCACTGTGGGTTGGTCAACAGCATTCACATCCTCACCACCCTCAGCCTCTTCCACAAGTTGTTGTATGAGAGCTATTGCAGCCCCTATCATTTTGCTGTTGTGAGTGTTAAAAGTTCCCCGCTTGTTTACATTGGTGGTGTCGAGTGTGGGAAAAACCAGAGGGGAAGGTGTTTGCATTGTTTATAGTAGTGTTCTGATCCGGACTGGTCTGCTGCCTGTGTAACTGGCTGATTCTGATACATTTCACCTGCCAGCTATGCTCGTTCTCCTTGGTTACCTTCCTACTGCTGTTTTACCTTCCCATTGCCCTCCTGATTAAGCACGAGGGTGCGCAGCGCTAACAGAGTGCACAATTGTGCACACTGCTGCTATTTCCTGGTTTAACTTTTTTTTTGCCATTAAAACCCAGTGCACAGCATGCACACCTGCTTAGGCATTGTAAAGAGTGCTAGGCAGTTTTAGACACACACCCTAGCTTAGCTGTGCTTAACTAGGAGCAAACCCAAGCCACAGGGCACTAATCCGCTTACAGTATGCCTGACACCCCTCCCCCCATGATGTCACCTAACTCCTAGGCTTGCACCAAGCTATTCATTCTCTTACACTGTTGGGACCTGACTCACATGCTGGGGAAAACTGAGATTCACTATCCTTACCCTCATTTGCATAGGATTGCCTGCTAATGCATAGTTACATGACTCACATTGAGCCTCCACCATTGGCAACCACTATTCACTGGCCATGTTGTCTTCTGCCTGCCATTGACTTGCATGGTAGAATACTGATTTTAGTTAGAATGCTTAATTTAAGTTCATTTTGTTATTTCCCCCCAGATCCCAGTTGCGCTTAAACAGCCGAGATTGGGTAAAAAACTAAAAGTTGATTTTTGTATTTTTTTTACTGTTTGCAATCCCAATGGCCTTATACTTGGCCATTGGCATTCTTATGACATGATATGGAGCCTTTATTTGGAGTTGTCACAGCTCTGTTTTGGATTTTGCAGAAATGTACTCGGTTACTAACAGAGTACATTTCTGCAGATAGCACTAATCCTGCATGGCTGGTTGCAAGCTTACTGGATTGCAAAATCCCCTCATTTGCATAGATTTCACCTGCAAATGGGGTGATTTGCATACAGGGGCTTAGTCCATGCAGGATTAGTGCAGGAGCACTTGTGCACACCCTTGCAGGCTGTTCCTAGATCTTAAGGCAGACATATTGCCTGCTTGAGCTCCTGCACCGATCTTGCACACCATGCAAGCTATAGAGAATCCAGAGGTTTGTTTAGATACATATAAACATTAATACAGTACATTAATGGTGTTTTATAGATAGCTAAATATAAGTTATATATATATATATATATATATATATATATATATATATATATATATATATATAGATAGATATATATATGGGTCTACTATACATGTTCGAAATTATATGGCCGAGACCATATGTTTGACTCCTGAAATTTCAAACATGAAAAAAAATATAAAGCACACAACATTAACTTGCTTTTTAACTGCTAACAGGGGGCTACTCCCCCCACACCCTCCGTAACTTAAATATACCAACTCCAAGATCGCACTACAGTGCAGAAATGGAAATCTTTCCATTCTGCACTGTACAGAGATGCTGGTTCTGCATGGTTGACATTTCAAATGTTGATCATATGGTCTCGGCCATATGGTCTTCAACATTATGAAATGTCGACCATGTGTAGAGGACCCATAGATATATATATATATATATACAGATTCACTTTAGAAGCTCGAAATACTGAAATATTGAATTTTAGTATTTCGAGCCCATAAAGTGGAAACTTGGAAAAGAACGAAAACTCAGAAGCGCAAAATTCAAAATTTCGCATACCAGAGGTTTTGAATTAGCGCTTCTGGTGTTTCGCTGTGGTTATGGATTCAGCTAAGTGTTTATGTGTTAAGGGTTTTGGGTACAGGCTGTGGTGTGTGTTGGTGTGTTTTGTTACTGTGATGTGTGTGTGCGAGGAGAATGTAGCTTGTGTGGTGTTTTGTGTGTTTTTGTATGTAGTGCGACCTCGGAGTTAGAATATTTATGTAGGGGGGGTGGGGTTTGCCTCCCACATGTGGGGTGCAGGGGGGCTTTCCCCTCTGCTTTTATGTAGGACAGAGCTTGTGTTTCTGTTTGGGGAGGATGGTGTGTGTTTGTGTAGGCCAGAAGCAGTAATTCAAAATCTCCCGTATGCGAGATTTTGAATTTTGCACTTTTGAGTTTTCGTTCTTTTCATGTTTCCACTTTATAGCCTCGACATACTGAATTTTAATATTTCAGTATTTCGGGTCTATAACGTGAATCCATATATACATACACAGACACATATATCTATATCTATATATATATATCTATATCTATATATATATATATATATATATATATATATATATATATATATATATATACACATATAGAGAGAGAGAGAGAGAGAATGAGAGAGTGAGAGACTAAGTTCTTTTTTTTCTAAATAGCTGTTTTTATATGAAAGGGTTAATTTTTTCACGATGTTGATGTTTTGTGAGAAAACTGGCAGCCTGTGTGACTGTTCTCATTGTGGAGATTCGTGACATGAACTGACAAGGCAGCTTGAGTGTTTTTTTTTTTGCTTTCTGTAAACTCTAAAAGGTTCAAGACTTGAATTTCCCACTGAAAATATTTTTTTCCTCACTAGAGACAACCTCTGTTGTGGATGAGCTTATTTAAATACTTTTTAACAAGTTTATGAAGCTGCAGCATGCGGAAACAACAGTTATGACATCATTTGACCTTTTGAACTTGTTAAATGGTTGTATTTAGATTTTTTTTCTCTTGAAATTCTGTTATACTTCACTTAGATACTTTAAATGGTAAATGATTAATTCTGATGGAAGTGTTTGACTCTTTTGAAAATACCTATGTTCTTTTGTAGATCCATACATTCTGTAGATTCACTGACACTATTAGTAACTAAATGAGATCAAGTGAACTAGGAGCTGCATTAGAAAACTCATTATGCATATTAACATCGGACTTATGTGACATAACTAAACCTTTAGTAACTAAACAAAGGGTTGTGAGTCTTTTTTTATTTTTGTTAATACATATGAGTAATATGTGTATAAGTGTAAAATATAATAGTTATGTTGTAATAAGTGTTTATATATATATATATATATATATATATATATATATATATATATTCAACAGATCTTTACATGAAAAATATTAGATGGATGACTGACAAAATGGTTAAATCATCTGATGTTTCTTGAAAAGTCTTGGAAATATTGACAATCTTCTTAACCTTCAGCTTCTAATGTTTATACATACTATGATACGATGTGTATTTCTGGCATATCTACTTATTAGGGGTGCTGTTATCATATGTGACATATTCATGTAGCTTCAGTTATATTGAACACTCTCAGTCTGATGTATATTTCATGGATTCAGATTTCATTAGTTGCTTTCATAATGCTTTTCTTTTTTGTTTTTATACTACATTCTAACCAGAGATAGATATTTTGTGTCTTTTGGTGTTGCAGAGGTGGCGGGTGGATGGTTTAGTTAAGTTTTTAACTAAGCCAGAAAGTTTATGTTTCATGCATGTGTTTGTAAATAGTTTGGGGTTTTTAAAAGTAGTTCTTAATTTTTGTTATGCATCCATGATAAGTAAGTTTTCAGTAGATTTCAAGTCAACAAGGAAGAAAGGTCTTTCAGTAAGTAACAACATACACATTGCAATCAATGGCTTATAAATGTTTATCATTAAATATTAATGGTTTGAACAATAATGTTAAAAGAGCTGGTTTGCTTAAATATATCAAAATACATAAAGCCCAGATCATCTTTTTACAGGAAACCAATCTATTAAAAAATATCTACAAAAATACTCATTTAATGGCTATACCATACTGGCTGATTCATATTTTAAGACTAAGAGAAGGGGCACTCTTATTCTATGGAAAAATACTTATACTGTGCCAAGAATTATAGATAATTTCAGATAAAGATGGGATGCTAAGTATGGTTATTTTGAAATCAGTAGGAAGTATTATACTTTGATTAATACATACTGGATACCAGGACTAAGTACTAAATATGTTGACAAATATCTGGACCTGATTGTTTTAAATGCAAAAGGGGAAATTATACCAAAAGGTGATTTTAACTGCCTATCATCAGGCAATGGTACTTCTAAAAATGGTAAAATAAAACTAAATTCTCAAGCAAAGAAGTTAAATGACTTTACAAACCAGATGAACCGTAAGGATATACACGGTCTAAGAGAACATTATTCCTTATTCTATACTCACTATTCATATCAGTTTGGTACACAAATAAACATTGATAAGGTCCTTGTATCAAATAATATATACTCTAAAATAAGTGACGTATCTATAATGACTTGCCCACTTTCAGACCATAATGCTATAAACTTTACATTAACTACACATACAGATGATTTAAGATTTCTGCAGGGAATTCCTACTTACATAACTAAGTTAAAGGACTTTAGGGAATGGATATTGAAAGAAATAGACATGTTTATGGAAACAAATGATAACGGTGAAGTGACTAATATTATACTGTGCGACACCTTTAAAGTTTATGTATATGGCAGAATAAAATCTTGGTACCTTAAAAAAAGAAGAAAGTGGGACAAAGAACTTTTAGACTTACAAAAACACATAGACAAGATAAAAATGGATACAAAACTAAATAAAAACACACATAATGAAATTACTAAGTTAAATCAAAAATACTTAGAAGTTCTAAAGCATAAGGTGGCCATAAACCTGGAAAATTTGAAATTACAATCTTATGCTGTAAATCCCAAATATCTACATAAAATAGCAGTAAGATCCAAAAAAAAAAATCTTATTAATGAGATTAAATATAAAAGTGATTGTTCAGTTAAGAGTACATCTAACTTAAGGGGCATATTAGAAGCTTTCAAAAAACTACTATAAAGATATAAAATAATAACACACCAATTTTGGAGAAAGATAATATAATAAATATTTGTATTCAAGAAAATATAACTACTAAGGTGTCAATGCAACAAAATAATGTATTAAATAAACAAATAACACTAACAGAAGTGAAATAGCAAATAAAAAATGTAAAAGGTAATAAAGCTCCAGAACTGGATGGAATAATTCCTGAACTATATAAGATTTTTCCTGAATATATAATAAAGAAAATGATGAATGCCTTTACTATGGTTAAGCAAAAATGTCTAACATCCCCATCATGGAAATATTCAATTATCTCCCCCATATCAAAACAAGGTAAGAACCCCAAATCTTGTGATTTATGCAGGCCAATTTCATTACTAAACACTGATTATAAAATTTTCATAACAATATTAGCTAATAGGATAAATAAAATATTACCTAATCTAATACATAATGATCAGACAGGGTTCATTCTTCATAGAAAAGTGCAAGATAAAATTATTAAATTACTATCATTAATAGACATAGCATGCAAATACAAAAAAACTATTATCAGCCTAGACATGGGAAAGGCTTTTGATTGTAATAGTTGATCTTATCTACAACTAATCCTGATTGGTTTTGAATTCTCCTCAGATTTTGTCAACTTATTAATGAAAAGTTATAGCGGGGCACAAGCTTATGTGAAAATTGGATCATGTCTATCCTCACCACAAGAAATCCTCAAGGGAACTAGACAAGGTTGTCCTTTGTCACCATTATTGTTTGCTCTTTTAATGGAACCTTTTGCTACATATATCAGAAACAAGCAAAATATAAAAGGCTTTCAAGTTAATAAGGACTATTGTCCTAAGATCCATTTATTTGCTGATGATATGTTGTTAACGTTGGGTGATACTAATGGTTCTTTGCATGATGTTATAAATACCTTAAGCATGTGGTCAGGGCTTAAATTTAATTATAAATAATTCAAAACATTACTAATTAACAAAAAGATCAACAAAAACCTAAGGGAGAATAGCCTGTTTAATTGAGAGAATGATATATTAGAATATTTGGGAGTCAGTATAAAGAGTACATGGAAAGAGTCTGTTAAACTTAACTACAATAATTTAATAGCCGCCATTAGTGAGCTAATCAAAAGATGGAATAAAATGTTCTTCACAATGGAGGATAGGCTGTCTTTAATTAAAATGATAATTTTACCAAAAATGTTGTTTTATATAGTCATTGATACTACCCCCTCTCAAAAACTTATTTAAAAATTAGATTCCCTGCTATTTAAATTTTTATGGCTCCCCTTAAAACCTAGGATTGCATATAAACGGCACATTAGAGCTTGGAACAGTAGTGGGATAGCATTCCCTAGCTTAGATCTTTATTCCAAATCAGTTATAATTAATATAATATTACATTGGATCACACCTATCTATATATCTGGCTGGAAAATAATACATGAGATGCATATACCTGATGTCAGAATTATAGAAAATCAATTTAAGGTACAATATGGAATACGTAGAATTCATTGGCTTTTAAGTGAATTTTGTTTATTTAATAAAAAGTTTGATCATTTTTCTTAAGGCATTAATCAAATATTTAATAACTTTAAAATATAATTGATTGTAATTACAGCATTAAACAATTCCTATTTCTTATATTCCCCATAGCATAGTCCCCTGATTGCCTAGACTCTTTCAAAATCAATGCAATGCAAAAATTAAAGGAAAATAACATAATATTCTGACATCAGTTTACTGAAAATAAAAGTATTAAACCACTAAACTCTCTTTTATGCCGTTTTCATAATAGTCAAGACAATTGGTTGTTTATACACTCATTACGGCAGTTTATAGAAAACAAAATTAGAGTGTCAATAAACCTAGAGCCTGAATCTATACCTAGTTTGATCCAGCTTTTTATTAGATGTCTTGAAATGACAGATGATCAAACATTAAGTACCTCACCTATCTATAAGATACTAAGAGAAGACACTTTAAAGTTTGACTCAGATTTTTGGAATTACTATGTAAAGATTAATGGAGAACAAATATCTGATGAATCCAAAAAACTTTTATTGAAATCTACGTATGGTACCTCTTCTTCATCATATTGGAAATTGTATATATGGAAATTTATTAATATGAATTTCTATTCTCCACATAAAATAAATCTTATACTCAAAAACGGTGAAAGTAAATGTTGGAAATGTGATGAATTACTAGAGGCCAACTGTGTTCAGATGTTCATTGAATGTAGAATTGTTGTTCAGTACTGGAAAGACTTCAAGTATTTTGTAAATGCTTTATGGTCTGACAACTGTCATATTTCTAACTCATTAATCCTATTCAGTGTTCCTATACCTATTGCAATACTTAAATCTCAGATTCAGTTACTCTGGTCAATTCTTGCAATTGCCAGAAAAGTTATTACTTTAAACTGAAAAAGTAAACAAGATTTGATGTTTAAAGATTTTATTAATTTAGCAAAAGTTGTTTGCAAAAAGAACTGCAAACCATTTGTTGTAGAACTCATAACATTACTCATAAAAAATAGCATGGCAAATATTGGAAAACCTTTTGAACAAACACTGATAACTCATGGATAAATTTATTGTTTATCATGGATGAATGTAAATATTGTAAATAGTTTTATTGTTTTATTGTATTTGTTATATGTACATTTGCATATGTTTATAATGAAAACAAAATAAAAATGTTTTTTTTAAAAAATAGCCTTTTTTGGAATGAATGTCTTTATCTTGCAACAGAAGAAAAGGAAACAGGAAAAGCTGATGACAGCTTTTATCTTGATGTTTACGTTTAACATAAATAGTTACCCTACTTTTTAAGAAATGCTTTGGAGGATTTTGTTTTAGAAAGACTGTGCATATGTGTGTGTGTGTGTGTGTGTGTGTGTGTGTGTGTGTGTGTGTGTGTGTGTGTGCGTGTGTGTGTGTGTGTGTGTGTGTGTGTGTGTGCGTCTGTGTGTGTGTATGTGTGTGTGTGCATGTTTGAGGCTCCATAGTAAAACAATGTTTGATTTTTGGATTGTACTGGTATTTTTGGGTGAGTTTGCAAGGGATGATGAGCAGTAGAAATTTGTTTTTTGGGCTTTTGAAGAAATATGTACATTTGTTATATGTAGTAATAATCTTATAATGACTGTTTAGATTGTAAGGAAAAAAATGAACAATTGTTGGCTACTTGCACTTCTATCTGTTACTTGCTATATGTGTTAGATGATGTCTATTTTGGATATTGTATGGGTAAAAAAGTATTTAAATGTGCAAAGGTGGAAAATTAGGTGCGTGAAATTCAAGGCCTCATTTTGAGCAGTAGTGCATAGTAAAGTAGCATTTTTCTATGAAAATTAGTTGTAAGCATATGAATGGTTTACTTTATAGAAAATGGCTACAGGGTTATCCATACCCAGAGAAGCCACTATTAAGATGATTTTGTATGAGTAACCAAAAAGATAACATCTTTATGAATGAAGATATTCTATTAAGGGTAATTTACTAAACTTTTTGGATAAAGGTATAGAGGATTATTATATTTGCATATCAATGACACTTCAGTATTTCAGTGAAGTACTGGTGAATGTTTGATTAGACTGCCACAAATTAGTGGTGTAATATCCCAAAAAAAGATGGCATGCACAGTGAGAATAAGCCTGCATATTGCTTGGTACATAATTGCCACAGACCTTTTTCTAAACTTAATTTCAACAAAATTGCTCCAAAACATCGCCTCACTGTCTTTTGTTCCCTCTCTCTCTTTCCCTCTATAGAATTTATGTACCCATTATCTCACTTTCTCTCCCTTTATATATCTAAATACATACACACACACACACATATATATATATATATATATATATATATATATATACTTCTTTTTAATGAAAGCACATTTCTCCAAACAGCAGTTAACCGAGCACAGTTTGCCGAAAACAGAGTAGCCCGAAGTCTGAGTTTACCAATGTTTAATTTAACAAAGTGGTTAATTCACAGCTGGTAGTGCGAGAAGTAGTAGTGTATAATGTTTATGTACCTTCTCATCTACCATACCAGCTCTCTGACATGGGGGGGGCATGTGGGTAATGTTTGAAGCTAAGAGCATACGAAAATTTATTTTAGAGCACCTTAGCCTTTAAATGGAGATCACACTACAGTTAAGGTTGTGAAATCCACCATTGTTGCTATTGCAGTGTGATCTCAGAGTTGGTATATATAATTTGCAAGGGTTGCAGGGGGACTCCCCCCCCCCCCCACAAAAATGTTAGGAAATGTATGCCTGTAATGTTTACTTTGTGCCTTGGTGTCTTTTCGGTGTTTCGTGGTTCAGTAAGATCAGATTTCGGACTACTGAGTTTTTGACAAACTGTGTTTGGTTAACTGCTGTTCTGATAAATGTGTTTTTGTTAAAAAGAAGTAGACCCATATATATATATATATATATATATATATATATATATATATATATATATATATATATATATATATATATATATATATATATATATATATCTATATATATGTGTGTGAGAATTTAAAACTAGATGCATTATTGTGTCACAGTAAGGTCTATAAACTGAATAGCTTGTGCACTGTCAGACAATAATCAGTAGCCAAGATGTCTTTCTACTACTTCCAACATTAAGAAAATCAGTCAGTTTACAACTATGCATGTTCTATTCATACCACCACCCAATCACTGCTGCTTGCTATAAAGGTTTTTAGGTGGGCCCTAAAATAAAACTACTTTTATTAATGAAGATATTGCATTAAATAAAGATTGTTTCTTGGGTGTCAGAGTCTCTTTAAATATAAAGCTGTAACAGAAAAAATTGTTGTGAATATGTAAGTGTTCATGGGTCAAGGTTATCATAAGGGTAAGATAAGTGGATAGATTTGGTACTGGCCATGTTTTGTGTTTTGTTTGTTCTTTGCCCTTTTGTCTTGAGTAGTTGAACTATTAGGGAAAGCATTTTAGTAATGTAATAAGTAGGGTTAGGGTTAGAGTCTTGGTCAGGGTTAGGGTTATGGCTAACCTGATAACCTGTAAGATATGGATAAGATGGTGTAGGGGACCATCACAGGCACCATCTTGCTCTTGCCCTAACCCTACATATTACATTACTAAAATCCCCTTCCCCAACAGTATCACTTCAAAGATGACACTTGATCTTGTGTTGGGGTTTACTGCCATAGGGCTTTTTCTAGTGGGAGAAAAGTATTCAGTGTTTTGTGATTATCTCTTTTGTTCTCTACCATTTGTGATTCTCTCTTTTGAGTTTTCTACTTTCTACTTTCTGTGATGTATATTTACAGATCAGCATGCATTTTGCTGGAAAAAGTGTGTTGCAGGTATAATTGTGTGCCATAAAATGAAATACTGTGGCTTGCTGCTAACTCAAGCTTTAGAAAACTTTTTATTTAAGAATCAAGTGTTCGGTTGAGAGTAACAGAAGGCTCATCAGTATTCCCCTGTTCAATGATGCAGTGAAGTAAAAGACCCATTGTTAGCTTTTCGTCAAGTGTGTGAAAACCTAATTCTACATTGCGGAGTTATTGTGACAGGGCGATTGTGGCCCCTAGAGTCAAACATATGAGGAATATCCCCTGTATGAGAGATAAGGAGACTTTACCTACACAGAGAAATACATTTTTGTTAGGTAGCTGGTTGGGGCTATCAAGCTTTGTTTTTTTTTTTCATTCATAAGTCCATTTCATTGTTGGGTTTTAGATTTGTGCCATGCTTCCTCATATCTTTTTAGTTTATTCAATGGGATAGTAATCATTACAATGAGTCTTCATAAATTGTGCATTTCCATTCTGTAAAATAAACATTTAAGACTTGCACTTTATTGCACCATTAATAAGGCATTATGTTATTAATCCTATTAAATTATTTTCTTATTCTGTACATGAAATACCATTCTGTCAATGAAACCTACAAAACCTTAGATCAAAGATTCCATGTCAAAATTTTAGGGGTATTGCTAAATAATTTCAAAATGACTTAATTTTCATTTTATATTACTTTAAACACTCAAACATTTTATATGCATCAAACAATGAATTCTAAGAAAATTAGTATTTGCTACAAGGCATAACATACAGAAACTTTGTATATTACTATCCCATATTATAGACAGTCTTTCATACTTAATATTCTCGTTATGGAGTGTACAAAAATAAAACAATAATAAAAATGGATGAATACATCAGTCAGTAACATTTGCACTTATTAAATGAAAAGTTGTTAAGAATTTTCTATAATTAGGACACCCAGTTAATCAAACACTTTCCTGAAGGTTGTGGGAAAATGTGCATTTGCATTCTTTATAGGTGAGATCAGATGGAAACATATCCTTGGAAAGCAGCCTCAAAATGTCAAAGATTTTAAGTAAATTTCCATTAAAATGAAAGCTGATATCAGTTTAAGCTACAAGGTAACATTAATTTCATTTCATTTCCTTATAAAAATATGTCAACAATTTCTTTTCACATCTTAATCATGTTAGATAATTAACGATCATGAGAGTGTTGGGTATTTTTGTCACCCTTGGTTAAAATATAAGCATTTTTCAATTAAAGGCACTTTTGGTCTAGATTTCTAAATGCCTTTCTCTATGTGTAAAGTTGTTTCATTGTGCATATAGCAGAGCCATAGAGCTGAGGGTGAGATCTGTATAACTATAGTTAAGTAAAGTACATCAAAACTCTGTGCTGTCGAGCACCTTCTCAAGAGAGTACAGTGAAAATCAGTCTGAGTGATAACACTCTGCAAATGAGTAGAGTTTGGGCACAGTACTCACGTTTCCACAGCACTGCAAGCAGGAGAAAAGTTATGTCAAAAAGTAGTGCTAGCATTACCAGTTACTGTCAAATGCTTAAGCCAGAAAAAGATGTCTGCTGTTATGAAGGGATCAAATTACACAGAAGCCAAGTCAGTGGTGTTAGTTCAAGGTCAGGTTATTGCACATAACCACAACAAATAAAATAAAATGAAAATGAAACATTTATTCCACAGTTAGTATGCAAATAATTCCTTTTGCAAAATTTAGAAAGAAGTTATGTAATTTATTAGCAAAGTTAATTGTTGTTTAAAGTTGTGTTAGATTGCTGGTTAGATGCAGCTACTTACTATAGGTCATGCCACATTTCAACATTTATAAATTTAGTCATAGCAGTTCTACTGCATTTAAAAACTTGAAAACATGCTCAGTGCATGATTTAAGTGCAATAACTTAAATTATTAACCATTTAAACCTTTGTTCATAGGTTTGTAGGTTCTTTACTAGACTAATGACCACAAAGGCTTTTTTAAGCCTAGCCTCTGACAAGTTCTGGTATCCTTGATAATTAGTTATTTTATCTGCCTGATAAATGCTGGATACAATATTGCTATTCATTAAGATTTATCAGCAGGCTGTCCTGTTTGCACTGCAAAGTTTGTGGCTTTGTGCTTTAGATTTATTCGTTTTTGTACCATTCTGTTTTGCAGTTCATACCACTATGGAGGTCAATGTTAAATAAGCTGCCTGTAAAGAGACAAATGAAATATAAGAGGTACAAGGAAAAGATTTGTGCAGTTTGTCTTACTAGAGAAAAAAAACAGTGGGCCAGATTCAATAAAGCCTATACAAAGTGTATGCTAAGTGGACACAATATGTATTTAAGAACATTCTTATCACATGTTTTGTACTTTCTTGTCACTCAGTAGTACATGTCACTAAGTGTATATGTAGTCAATACTTTGTGATAACCTATATGAATCCCTGTGAATATTTAAAGCTGTAAGAATATCAGTGGGAAAATTAAAATTTAGAGGAAGAAGTCTGTGTTATATAAGCATTATTGAATCCAGGGGAATGGCACATGCCTGTTTGGAATATTTGAGGGGCTGAAAAGATTATGACAAGTGCTTACCTCTCAAGCTGTTACACGAAATCTGAACAAAGTCCAAAATAAAGATCCAAAATTAAGGACAGACTTTAAATATTGTGCTTAAAAACTTAGAAAGTTGTTAGAATAGCAGGATTTGCATCAGTATGCATTTTTTAAAGGACATGAAGTAGTAAACTCAAATGTTTGTCATTATTTACTGACTACAGTCTTCAGTGAATTGCCAGAAAACCACACATTTTATGATGAACAGACTATAGATATGAAGCAAAAATCTGAACATTCTGTGAACACCAAGACAGTTGAGAAGTTTGAGAGTGAGTTAACCTGTGTGTCAAAAGATTCAGTTAGAGAAAATTGATATGTACATAGGTTCATAGGTCCATAGGTTTATTACAGGCTAATGCGCACCAAGGTCTTTACAAGCCTAACTGTGCAACCCAACCCAGTTTTGACCCTTAGTAGCATGGACACCTATAAAGTGGGGGGGGGGTATTAGTAAAGAAGTAGCTAATGGTTATCTGAGGGGGGTATGTTTGTGGGAGACTCATTTACTTACTTTCAACCTCTATCCATCAGAGACATGGGGGCCATGAAGTTAGAGGTAAATTTATCAGCTGGTGCATTTGTTATGTCACCCTGGTCACTGAAGGTTGTGCCATTTACAACCAATTCTGCACCCTGCTGAGTGTTACCTTTAAGATTCCTGACATAGCATAAGAAGGCCTTATGATTGTCCTTAGCCTGGTAGGCTATCCTCACATTGTAACTGGCCTTGTTAGACTTCATTAGACCTTTTAGTTTCTTCCTTAGTTGAATCAGAGAGCTACTGATTATTTGAGAATTGCTCTTTCTAATTCTGGCCATTACTTTTTTTTTGTTATATATCCTTTTAAGGTACATGTCTCATCAGTGGGGTTTATTTTTGATGTTAGAGCTGGGATTATTTCTTGTAGGTATGTCAGCCTCAATGCAGCTATTTGCATGTTTATACAGGGTTTTTGTAAATAAGTCTATATAGAGAGCTGTATTCTCGAGGTTCAGGCAGAGCTGTGAATTTTGACATCTTTTCTCCATGGCCTGATGAACTTTGTATGTGTTATACTTCAACAGAGCATTAGAAAAATGACTTGTATAACTTGGCAGTGTGTGAAATAATTGGAATTAAGTGGAGATGAGCTGCAGGTTTAACACAATCACTGTCATCACTAGGTTAGATAGACAGTGATTTCTTCCCTAAATGGATAATTTCAGATCGCTAAGACTGAGTGTCATCTCCTTCAGTAAAGCTGCATTAAACACCCAGAGAGTTTCACGTAGCTCATGGTGTACAATGAAATTATGAGCTGAAAATTCCTTCATAGAGGGCAAAAAGTGAGAGAGCTGCATGTAATCCTGATCAAACACTACAGCTCAATATCCAGGACCAGATCTCAAATTTGTGATTCTGCTTCTTCAAATTGATTGACAGTCTGACAATGGCCCACATGTCTTACACCAGGAACGTCGGGAGGCATACGCACTGTACTGATTTCAGTACAACTTCTTTAGAAGAGGGGGTAGCTTTTTTAATTAAAAAAAAATTACATATTTTTCTTTTTATAAACAGCATTGGCTCCTTTAAGTATGCTGTCAGTCAGCCAGTCGAAATTGAGCTCACATCGTCAGATCACGTCATGTCCGGCTGGCTGGCTGTGAGCGGGAAAAGTGCATTATGGTGAAGGCAGCCGTATGGATAATTATTGCTGGTTGTAGTGAGTGGAAGGGCAAGGCAATCACAAATGGATTAACGTTGTGGTTATCGCAAATGAATTATCATTGTGGTGAAGGCAATCAGGTGAATGGATTATCAGGTAAGGTGTGTGAAGGCAATCGGGTGAACGGATTATCAGGTAAGGTGTGTTTGTGTGTGTGTGAGTGTGTGTATTGCTGCTTGTAAAAGTAACTGCACTTGGATGCTACTTGCTTATTTATTTTTGAATGTTCCTTTTTTCTTACGTCTGTCAGCTATTCAAGCCTCTTCCAGTTGCTTGCCCCAATATTTCCCTGTAAGGGGTAAGAACTGAGCAATGGCCAGGCTGTAATTCAGGCAGCCATGTAGGGTGAATATTTTATTTTCCTAACGCATGTATACATGTCTCATGGCAGCCTTACATTAGTTGACATCCAGCAATATTGCCTGATGATGTGCACATACTTTGCACATTTAACCCTGGCTTCCAGACAACTGAGTGGGTGCTGCTATTTTGGCATGTTGTGCTGCATGCCCAAAACTCTTCCTCTATCAGGAATCAGTCATATAATGGGTTGCACTTCTCTCCACACGGATGGACAAGATAGCATGTGCTGATGGCTCCTGACCTCCTTCTTTGGCTCTTCCAGGTCTCAAGGCCCTATAATTCTGGGTCTACTAGGTAGAAGTTACGGCTTTGAATTTTCTCTGTCACAGAGCTAATGTTATTTAGCTGGTATTTATCAGTTTTAATAATACAGCAATGCTACAGTTACTATTAACTGTAATCCAGCATACTGTAGTTATAACACTAATGTTCAAAAATTCAATAATGCTCTTTACAATAATTGTGATAATGTATCAAGTTTCATTCTATTTTGCAATTTTTTTACTTTCTTGATGATGTAAACTTCCATTTCAAAAAATAAAGACATTTTGACTTCTAATTACCACAATATCATTTCTTTTTAATTCAGAGTAATTTTTCTCCCCCTGCAAACTTTATCTCCACAGAGTTTTCTCCTAAGGCAGTGTGAATAGTGTCTTTGGACTTATGTATTGCTTGGAGTCTTCTACTTGGTTCTTCAGAGCATCTTCAGTGAGATCATCTGATTTTGGAGAGTGACAATTGGTGCTTACTTCTGGGGATGTCACATAAGCCTGGGATTCATTGTGGGGTACATGACAGATTGTCAGTTATGGTTTAAGAATGGCTATGCTCATGCATCATTTTAGGGGCATGACGTTGCTTATCCAACATAACTAAGGTTCACTCTTTGGCATTTAATGTCCATTAGATATGTGAATAGTTATCTATTCTTCATTGGTAAATTGGTTAGTTTCCAATGTGTTAGTTTGTCCACATTCATACTTTGCCCTATCTTTCCTTGGTAATAGCTTGCCTTGTACCTTTGTAAATAATAACATAGATTTTAATAAATACAGTACACAATTTCTGTCCAGTGTCTTCAACCCTCAAACTTCATAGGTTCAGGTGACAAGCTTATGACCTACTGCCATTCAAGAAGCTGGACTGCTATAACCCAATGTTCAATTCTTGTGTTGATACTATAACCCAATGTTCAATTCTTGTGTTGATATATATCTGTGCATGTGTATGCCCCCCACATAATACACCTGCTTGGCTATAGGTGTTCAGGCTCAAACCCTGTACCTTTGCTTCAGGGTAAGAAGAGCCTAAAGTCCCTAACCACCACCATTTCTGAACTTTGTTCAGATTTGTTTTTCTAACAGTTATGAGCTATGGTGAGAAGTGAGAACTGAAGTTGTATTTCCCCCATTATTGTTTTTGTTGTTTGTCCAGGTTTTTTGTGCTAAGGTGTGAAGTGAGAACTACATTTTTATTCCCTCATTATTGGCTTTGTTTGTCCAGGTTTTTTGTTCTAAGAGGTTGCGAGCTATCTAAATGATAGCCATTAAGTTTCAGTCTTCCTATTTTTCAAACTGCTGATTTAGCATAGTGGTATGTTGCACTGACTATAGTGCATATGGTTCTGGGTTCAAGACATGTATGGTGGTAACACAGTATTTTATTCTAGCAACTTTCCAAAATTATTCAAGCAATGTTTAAAATGTGTCCCTGGTTTTTGGGCTTTTGTCTCCCCCCCCCCAATAAATGTTGGCTTTTTCCAGATTTCTTGTGCTGCAAAATTCAGCGATACAGCTGAGTGTTGAGTACATTTTACAGCTGCAGGGGAACTAAAGTTTAGTGCTGCTTATACTGAGTCTGCTTATACTGTTAATAGCACAACAGGTAGTGTACTTACTTTTGATGCAGAAGACTGCAGGTTTTTCTCCCACAGTAAGTAGATGCATTGCTGATACTGTACTGTGTTGTAAAGGGGGGTGGATGCTGTAGTCCTTTTTGGCAAAGATATCTAGTAGTAACTATGAACCTGTTATCAGTTTGCCATCCATTTCCTATTGCAATATTACTAGCGTATCATTTTTTTTTAATGCAACATAGGCAATTTATTCCTCAAGGGCAACAGACACTTTATTTGTAGATGAAACCATGAAATATAAAGTTGTTTGCTAGCAGCAGCCTTTCATTAGTTACAGATTTCTTTAATGTGGAATTATGTAGATGGCGTTTACTAGTTCAGAGATTGTGAATATTTACTGATACTGATGGACTGTAGAAGTTTGAGTAGACTTTTATGATGGAAATGTTCTGAATTGGGCTGTTTTGTCATTATTGGTGCATGCATTTTGTTTCATTGTTTACTGGAAAAATGTTCAAAACAATAAATTAATAAAACAATAAATTACAGTGAATGCCTCTTCATTGACACTAAAAGAGTGAACCGTGAATTACGAGAATGGCCGTAGCTTGGCTGGGGAGGGGGGTAGCAGTTTGAGAGCTGTGAGTACAAATTTGAAAATCCTAGCTACACCCCTGTCTTACACAAATGCATTTTGACTTCTTAATGAAACATTCAATGTTTTATGATTTATGAAAGACCCTCATAAGTGTAATCACAAAACATTAGAAGCAATCAAACACAAATGGCACTCAGTTAAAAAAAGCATTTTGTTTCAGTGGGGTAAGCCCTCCTCCATCATGGAAGGCCACACCCCAAGATTTTGGTGCTTACATTTACCAAGTCCGTGATCCTTGCATCTTAGAGAAAATGATAAATTCTCCAAATACTGAAGTCTTGAACTTCAGACACAAATGATATTTTTCTCACATTAGTGACTGTACAGAAGACTGCGGTTTTGGTGCTGCGGTAGCATTGTCGCCTCACAGTAAGATGTTGTCCTGTTTGATTCTCAGACCATCTTCTGTGTGGAGACATGCATGAATGGGTGTACCTTCGTTGAAGGTTGTGCGTCAGGGCCGGCAACTCACCACGTAAAAATCTACTGCCAATCTGGCAACCCCCAACCGGGAAAAGCCGAAAGACACAACAAAAGTGATTGTACAGAAGAAGAGTGATAATCAGAAATGTGTCTCAAACAAGCCTGGCTTCCACGTAAATCACTATTTGAACTGCTCAGCCCATCACTGCTTTCGGTAGGTTACTTTTTGAAAGCTTAGCACTGAGAATCTTTTGATAAATTATATGGTGTTTGCTGAAGAAATTTGCTCTATACTTCCTCAAGAATGCAACAAATATGTGGTGTTTCCCTTCCATTATACCATGACCCCCCCATTAATATTCCAAAACGTGCACGCTGATTGGCCAGCGTGCACGTTGTAAATCGACTTATACTAATGGAAAAAGGTCCGGTCGCCCGGACTTTTTCCATTAGTATAAGTCTTTTTTAAAACACTGTCTCGCTATGTTAAAGGAGTTTAACATAGCGACACAGGTTTAAAAAAAGCAACGGAGATCTCCGTTGCTTTTTTTAAAGCTGTCTCGCTATGTTAAACTCCTTTAACATAGCGACACAGTGTGTAAAAAGCAACAGAGATCTTGCTTTCTCCGTTGCTTTTTTTTTTTAAACCTGCCTCGCTATGTTAAATGGGTTTAACATAGCGAGACAGCTTTAAAATAAGCAACGGAGATTCTCCGTTGCTTTTTTAAAGCTGTCTCGCTATGTTAAACCCATTTAACATAGCAAAACAGTAAAAAGCAATGGAGATCTTGCTTTCTCGGTTGCTTTTGCCCACAGCTCTGATGTAATGCGTAGGCATGCGCAGTACATCAGAACTTCCACGGAATACCAGACAGCTGCGGAAGGGCAGCAAGGAGGCATTATACAATGCCATTATTTAAGAAAAGTAATTATTTTTTTTCCTTAAATAATGTCATTGTATAATAGCAATAACCCACTTCTGGGTGTGGGTAATGCTGGATTTACCCACGGTTGGCTTTGTTTGGTCCCTCGGGCTTCGCCCTTGGGACCAAACACGCCAACCGTGGGTAAATCCAGCATTACCCACACCCAGGCGTGGGTTATTGCTATATTGATCAACATCTGTCAGCGTTAATAGAGCCACAGACATGAACTTTTCCATGGATTACCAACAGTACTAAAGCTCATCCGTCACAGACTGTCATTAGTACAGTCGAAGAACTAAAGAAATATAGAGTTACATTGGGACCACAAGTAGGACTCAGTAGAAACAAACTTCAATTTTACTCAACAGTTTAATGCTTTTGTCCAGGAAAAGGACTTCTTCACAACTCAGAGAGGACAAGTGTGCTAAAAATTTAAGGTCACAAAGATTCAGACTCAATTAAATAAGTAAACAACAAAATCCACATTTGAAATATGATCTTTGTGAATGATGAAGATTCAATGAAAGCATAAGAATGTCCACTATGCCATATTAATTTTCAGAACTTGTTTTCATCAGCAAAAAGAACTCCAAATATTAATACCCTAAGATATAGTTTTTTTTTGTCTTGTGTGTTAACAATACCATATAAGGTTAAGCATTACTAAGTCAGTTATCTACATTTTCAGTAGTGTAAAAATTGGAAACATCACAGATTGCAGTTTAGTTATATCAGCCCACTGCTTCTCCAACTGTCCTTATTTCTGTATTTAAACCTGTGTAATAAGCTAGAGTCTGAGTTGCAGGATGCTGTCTATGCTTTATAGAATGAGGCTGAAACCCATGTAACATACAAGCTGTTATGCAACTAATATGTATGAACTGTTTACTGGTAATAAATTGTCATCAGGAGATGGCAAAATGTATAAATATGACCAAGGACTGATTGTGCAACCAAAGGGATAGCAGATCCCTGCAAAACTGAAAGCCAGAACAAAACTCTTTTCAAAAGTGCGTGATAGAAAGAAGTAGTGTCATGTGACATCCAGACAAAGGTATGTGAACAGGAGCACCTCTTCTTTTGATTCTGATTTCAAAGGACTATTACAAGGCAGTTTCAACTGCTTCAGATATGTTAAGATTGAGTCCATGCCATGAGCATTTCTTTTCATTTCTAACAAGTATTAGGTCTTCTCCATTTCAGGTTGTCACTAGCTTGTAATAAAATTTTGTATGGTCTTCTATTTAACTGTAGAGGCATGTAAAAACTTGATACACAGGGTGGTATTTATAGCTGTTACCCATATACATAAAGGTGAGCACAGCAAAGGTGCAATTCATAGAAGACATTTAAGCTAAAACATATCCAAATTACTGCTTCTTTACAGCAGTAATATCTTCTATCCAGGAAACAAAACAGGTTCTCATCTGGAAGCAGCATTAGAATAGCTCTCTACTCCCTCACACGATATCCTATCCATTACGGACGAAGGCAACCTGACAGGAGCTGTCTTTATTGACCTCACAAAAGCCTTTGATCTAACTGATCATAGCTTACTATTTGACAAATTAACTGAAATAGACATTAGTAATGATGTAAAACCTTGGTTTGTAGATTTCCTCACCAAAAGATCTGTCAGAGTGAAAGTAGGCACCAGCGCCATTGAAACAGCTTTGCTTATGAAAAGAGTTCCCCAGGCTTCTACATTAGCCCCTCTACTCATTTCCATATTTACCAACAAACTTCCATCTGATCACCCTGAGATGAGATATGTGAAATTCTTTATATAGAAGACCTGGTCAAATACAGGTAAAAAAATCCCACTCAGTTATACAAACTCAACTCTAAAATGACCTCCAAACCCTCTTCCAATCACTAAACTGTCCGTAAACTTATACCCAACCCCTCAAAAACAAAAGCAATGCCATTTGGAATCAGACAAAAAATAAATAGCTAAAGCACCTGTCTTCCTTAATATTAAAGACGTTAACACCACCACCACAGAAACTACCATACCCTTCAAATACCTTGGCATTAGGCTAAACCAATCTCTTAACATTCAACTACACATTCAAAACACATGCAAGTAGATAAACACAACACTGTTCTGGGTAAACAAGCTAGCACCTCTTCTCTGCAAACCAGCCAAAGCTGCCGCAGGCAAAGAAATACTCTTATCTCAGCTCAAATATAGACTACCCATAATAGCTGGAGCCTCAAAGAAAAATGCCACCACCTTGCATGCCATCTCCAAAAAAATCTGCTGGTTCATTATTAAATCCCCATTAAGGAACACCACTGCCTAACTCTTATCAAAGTTAAATGGCTCCCAATACATTTGAAAGCCAACATCCCACCAATTCACTAATTCACAAATTAATTTCTTCTGAGACATCTTCCCCTCTCACTCATAAACCTTTCACCAAAACACAACATATAATCTCAAGGGGGTATACCTTCATCTCAACTGTCCCCACCAACTCCATAAACCAAACTTCATTGCACTGACCACGCATTCTCCATCCTAACACCTAAACTATGGAGATCCATTCCTCTCTCAATCACCGAATACCAAAAGTACTTGAAATTCAGACCACAGCTCAAGGAACACCTCATCTCCCAAGCATAGTTCAGCTGTGCTCACACAGGTTACATTACATGAAGCTTGCTGCTGTCTCACACCCCTTTATCCTTATTTCATCCTTGCTTATCTCATCGTGTCCCCCCCTTACTTACTGCATCTCATTCACCCTGTCCCTCTTCTCTTTAGATTCTCCTCTAACCACTTCTTTCTTCTCTCCATGGTATCTTTTCCTGCAACTATTCTCACTTACCTAGTCAAATGTCTTCATACATCTCTTTATAATGATATGCTGCTACCCCTGCAGTGTAAGCCACCTCAGTCATTATAGTTACATCTTATCCAAAACGCTCTAAGCATAATTAGATTTTTTTCATCTATGTTTTGACATGTAAACTGCATTTTGAACTAAATGTTGTAGCATATTTTTGCATCTGCAAATATGTATACGTTTTTAGCATATCACTGTATCTGTAAATATGTTTAGTTCATTTTAATTTGATTCTATTCACCTGGGCTGTGCCTGCAAATGGTCCATTCATGTCTGTGTGATACCCAGGAAAGCAACAATAAATAAATAAATACATACGCTAATGATCTAATAATAAGATGGTATTGAGAAATGAGGTATAACCCCATATGCTAATGTTTCTTTCTTCCACCTGTTTGTTATTCAAAGTAATATTTTGATACATTTTCCTTCTGTGTTTAGATTCATTAACAAAAGTGGAATTGTGTCTTTTCTATTTACTTTGCCATTAGTGAAGATTCTTTGTTTGCTGCTAGTTTTGCTGTTTTCCAATGTGAGCTGCTTGTCTTGGCTGAGCCAAAACTGCCAGCATCCTGCGGCATACACTGACCAAGAAGGCGGAGATATAGACAGAAAATAACTCATCATAATTTTGATAATCAGGAAATCACTGACAGGGTTAGAGTGGAAAAGGACATTGAAAGGGTGTTAGTGAGCATCTATGGGCCCCACACAGGTACTGGGGAGATTTGTGACCTTTCTATCCTTGTGGATACAAATGTATGTGTAGCCCTCATTGTACTTACCACAAGGGCCTTCAAGACATAAACACAGGACACATTGGACATGTCACAAGCTTCTGTCTAGAGGATACTTCAGCAGTTCCTGGATGCACTCCCAGCACATGTATATCACTACATGTGTTTTCTGCTGTCACTTCAGGACAGAGACCACACTATGACTTCCTTTTATGTGGTGGCATATTTTCCTGTTGGGGATTGGCATAATGGTTAAGATGCTTGCCATTATAGACACAAAGTGCAGGGTTGATTCTCACTTTTGGGAAACATGGCTAGGCTTAAAAAAGATCTCTGGGGGTTTTAGCCTAAGAATCACCTATGCAACTATGAACCTGAAGTACTTGGTGCAATAGATTGCAACCATGTTGCAATTAGGGCTACATCTGGCCCACAGGAGCAGCATTACAACAATAGGAAGGGTTACCATTCAGTCAACATCCAGGTACTGTGTGATGCATGTAGATGCATCACCCATGCGTCTGCCTGGCATCCTGGCACTACACATGGTTCCCATATCTGGCACACTAGTACCTCTTCCTGCATGGTAGAATGCTCAGTGGTCATCTTGTTAGTAAGTATAACAAATGTCTTTTTTCATTTAAGTAGTTATTCATAGTGAAGTGTATTGCTTAATACTAAACCACTTTTTCATTGTTTTGTCTCTCTCCTTTCTATCTCTGCAGGATGTCCACTGGAGCCATGGTTCGTGACACGTGTGGGGAATCTAAGTGGAGATACACCAGATAATTTTAATACAGCCCTGTCCCAGACTTGTATTGTTACTGATAGAGTGTTTGGCATATGGAAAAGCTGATTCAGAGGCCTGGATGAGTCTGGGGTGCCATTCAGTATGACCCAGCTACTGCATACAGGATGCTTACTACCTTGCATTCTGCTCATCATGATCATGCAGTGGTCTGGTGATGAAGTGACCCACAACTATGGACGATGACATTCAGCTTAGTGGTTAGTGGTTAGTTTCCTTTCTTTCTGCATTTTAACACAAGGCAAACATGCATTTATATAAAAGAAAAAAAAAAAAAACAATGTTAACATGTTCAAGTTAGAAATATTATACAATTACATACATTATTTTATACAATTATCATCAGTCCAGCATTGCATAAATTGAGGAATTCCAGCCTTCCCGCCAAAACATTATTATGCATGTATTGTTCCTACATATCCAATTTTTATGCAATTTGCTGCTACCCTTTTCTAAAGATCCTACTTCAAGTTCTTTTATCTCTGTTCCAATGTTCACTACTTCAAAGCTGGTTTATGTGTTGATTTCCATTTTCTGGTAAACATTTTTTGTCAGCCACCAGAATAAAACTTAACAAGACCTTTCTATGTCTAGGCAATTATGTTAAAAAGTAATTTCCTTACCATCTGCTCATCTAATGTTTCTGACAGAATACATTGTAAGGATACAGTCTGGCAATCCATTACACTCCCAAAACAAATGTTTCCAGTTACCTCTTTCTTCCCATTACATCTTTAACATTTGCCATCTACCTGAGAAAAAATTCTTTGGAGTCTCTTTGGCATAGAGTTAGTGCATCCTTTCTTGTAAGATTGATGCATGGAGTGATATCTGTAGACTATGCTGTCTAGTGCATGGTCTACTGTCACTGTTCATTAGATAGTTAAGCAAAAATCCATGAGTGTGTGTGTGTGTGTGTGTGTGTGTGTGTGTGTGTGTGTGTGTGTGTGTGTGTGTGTGTGTGTGTGTGTGTGTGTGTGTGTGTATCATGATTCATGCAAGACTGGTGTGGTTTGATCACAAGGGTAAAGCCTATGTGATTAAACAAAGACAACCATGGTTAAATCTTGATATAACCACAAACAGGAGTGGATTATTTATACAATAACATAATTTGAGAAATAAATTACTTACCTTTCTTAAATAATGTGATTGCATAAGGGCACTTATGTCTTTTTCTATGTTGTCTTTGCTATACTGATGTACTGCCCATGCATGTGGGACATACCTTTCCACACTTGCACAGCACATCAGTGCAGGAGAATCGACAGAGAAAACAAAATCTCTGTTGCTGTGTGGTTATTTTTTTTAAGTGCTAAAAAATATACACAAGGGCAGTACAAAAACATGAGGAAAATCAGGCATGTTTCTCTTTTAGTTTTGCAGAAAGTACCTAATGTTTCTGATATTTTGGTGTGTTGTCCGTAGAATATGCCAATAGAAAAGTCTGGCTGCTCAATGGTATTTCAGTGGCTGGGCTTTTTTCTATTGGTATATGCTTGATTTACAATGGGCACAGTGGTTGGGCTGTCCAATCAGCCTGCTTGTTTTTGAATGGCAATGAGATGATATTGTATGATACCTCCTATCTTTAAATAATTGTTTTATTTAAGAACAGGTACTCATATTATTGTGTATAAAAGTCATGCCTGACTGCCCATTGACCTGAGTTCAGTGATGTCATAAGGCATCATAAAAGGTTTAATGACATTTTAACTGTTTTGCACAAGAAATTTTGCTAAGATACTGTATGTAAGTTTGCATGTACTGAATTTCCTGAAACAGTAAACTTAATTAAAAATGTTATTTCGGTATTTGACTGCTTTACATTTGCCAGAATGTATGTATTTAAATCTGTAAACTTGGATTTAACATGAGTTCATACCTTGCATTTAACAAGAGTTCAAAGTTTGCGCTTGAATGGAAAATATATGACATGCTGTTTTTTACTGGGCAATGCTTCCTCTGTTTTAACTGTTACATATTATGATTTATTGTTCTCACTTAAGGTACTGTATATCAGATTATAGCATTTTGTCATGCACTACAAGTATTGTCCTCAGAAATATAGATAAACAGTTGTGCAATGCTGAGCTGAAGTGGGGACAGTACTAGCTTAGATGACAGGATATTTTTCCCAAAAATGCTAAATTATAAAAATGCCAAAGACAAATCAACAGAGACTCTTACATAAATAAACATGCATTGCAAAGTGTATTTATAAAGAAAGGTAATTGAGCAATGTACAAGACAGTGGACAAGAGTGATATCAGCTATTTACATACACTGGAGGCCCTACTTGAGAAAAAAAACAACTAAACTAACATAGAATAAGATACATCTCTTGTCTACCACAAAAAACATATTTTAATACATTAAATTACATTACATTCTGGTGAGTAAAGTCCTGGGACTATGTACAAGTTGTATTTCTAACAAGTAGGACCCATCCAGTCCATATCGATAAGCTAAATTTTATTTGGAATCTATCCAAATATTAATAGTCCCATTTCTTTCACAGCAAATGTGATCTAGCATATCCTGGGATTCTAATTCCAATTTACTAGGTTCTAGTTGTATTTCCTTAAGATCTTGAATAGCAGGGGAATTATATGTTTCCATTTCTTGGTTATACATTTTTGGCTAATATAAATCACAAATTACAAGCTAGAATAAAATAAATAAATAAATAAAATAAATAGTTGATGATGTTGAGATAGTCCCATAGTATCCACCACTCCTAAGAAGTAGTTAACATGGAAAAGTGTCTGAGGGGCTAAGCCAATATAAAAAAAGAACTTCACCAAGGTCTGTACTGACTATTTGCAGAAAAGAGCAATCCCAAAAAACATGGAGCCAGTCTGTGGCCTCCAAAGCTAAACATCTGCAACAGTAGGAAGAAGTTTTGGGGGTAGATGCAGGAGAGTGCTATGGGAGTATAAAAATAGTTAAATAGGCATTGCCAACCAAAGAATTGGCACCATCTGGAATAAATCTAGAAATTGGCAGCATTTTCATCCAAGAAGACAGCTAAACCCGCAGTCCTCTAAGTTTTTCAGTAGGTGCCCACTTGATTCCCAACAAGAGTTTGTATGTCTTGGCAATAGACCCTTGGTTTATGTAATTGTCTTGAGAGTCAGTTATCCATCTGATTAGAAATGGGTAGTCAGGGTGGGGTCTCTGTAACATGATGTTTTGCACAACTTTTAGTAATTGCTCATACTGGATTTTATAGGGTATCATCCAAACCAAATTTATTTGACGTTGAGGGCCAGGATAAAATAATGCCCTTATCCAACAACTGAGCCTAGTATCTTATGTTTTGGCAATCTTTAGTGAATCTAAATTATTTGGGCAGTATTCTGTTTAAGGAACAGGAATCAGACCAGATACAAATATCTGATACCAATAGAACTAAATCAATACTGAATAAGATATCCTGAATAAACCTTAATTGTAAGCCCATTTTCATGTTTTTTTCTGACCTGAAGCAGTGTATAAAATTGCCAGAAACAGCAAAGATGACAAGGATTAATGGTTCAGCCAGAATGAAAAATGCACTATCAAGAAAAGAACATGTTTTGAACCAAACCACAGCAAGTAATATCCACATAGACATATTTTATTGTAATGTGAGTGCTTTTTCAGCCAAATAAGCTGCTTCTTCAGACAAATACAAATAGTAAACACACCATATTTAAAAAACAACATTATTTTAAAAACTAACTATGCCTAAAATATTTCATATAACAAATAGATAAAAAAAAGTGAATAAAAGCTATAAAAATTTCAAATAAACCAAACTCCATCACATTTGATACCAATGCACTTGTCAGACATGTGATGGAGTTTGGTCCTGTACAGTCCTTTAAGCTTATGGCTATAGATATCAGACATCCCAGTGAACGTGTGTGTATGTGTGGGGGTGTTAGGATCAGAACAGAAAACAGTAAGTTGAGATGGATCATTAGGATGAGAGCTGTTAGAGGGAAAGGCTTAAATGACAAAATAACTGTCAAAACAGATTACAGACAAGGCAGATTTGTAGGTGATTATTTTATCTATTTGTTATATGAAATATTTTAGGCATAGTTAGTTTTTAAAATAATGTTAATGCTGATTTTCATATATTTATGTTTTTGTACTTGTGATCAGTTTTAAGACATGGTGCATCACCATGACTTTAAGTATTCAATGAGTTGATTGTTTGTTCACTGTGATTGGCTGGTTGTTTTTTTAAATATGGTGCTTTTATTGTTTGTATTTGTTTGAAGAAGCAACTTATTTGGCTGCAAAAGTGCTCACACTACAATAAAATATGTCTATGTGGATATTACTTCCTGTGGTTTGGTTCACAATCCGTTCTTTACTTGACAGTGTATAAAATTGATTGAGGCCCTCTAGTACCAATAGAAATGGTTCATTCCAAGGTGCTGAATAAACATATGCCATTATTGTATACGAATTTTAAGTTGAGTGGCTCTTGCATATAAGTTAAAGTCAGGGAGACATGCTCTACCTAAAGCAGACAGAAGTACTGAAATATCCTATCCTATACTATGCTTTTCCTCCCTCACATAATAAAGTATAAATTAATCATTTTAGTTTGAGAAAAAGCATCAGGAGAAAGTGGAAGCCCTGGGCAGCATACAAAATTAGGGTCACAGCAAACCATGCTAATGCCTAGAGTTTCTGTAACATGTCCAGTCTTTGTTTACCCCAGTCATTAAGGAAAGTGAGTGTCTTTAATAAAATTGCTGACGGGATAGCTTCCATTGACTCATGACTATTGAATGCCTAAATATGCCACCCAGTTGTGCCCCACAATAAAGGAAAATTTTGATCTTCTCTATGTCGAAGGCACATAAGAAAGCTAACTGCTTCTGTTTTTAAGAAATTAATTTTATATCCAGAGTACTTCCAAAAGTTACCCAAAATGTCAAAAACAGTTATTAGATCCTCCTCTGGGCAAGTCAGGAAAAACAAAAACGTGTCAGTATAGTGAGCTAGTTTAAATTTCTGCTTATCAATCCCATACCCTCTACGTGGTCTCTCAGCTATGAGTTCTATATACATGGCAAATTGTGAGGTAAAGCAGGTAAAACTTTCATTTACTGAGGCCACAAAGCTTAATGGCTAGCTGGAAAACAGTTTGCCTGGATCCAGTTTCAGGAGTGTAGTCATTATCTGTGAATATTTGCTTCTGATTCTGATAGGTAATTATTCTGCTTGGGGACTGAAAATGAGATAATATCTTCTCCTTCAGTGAGAAAGTGGAAAAACAGACCAAGGCCTACTCCTTGTGTTCTTTATACTACATGTGCCGATTCAATTGTTATCCTGTCTGGTGATACCCTGTGCATTCCACTAAAAAGGAATGCAGAAAGCTCTTACTATTTTTCTGCTTGACCTTCTCAGGAAAGCTGTTACATCTTAGATTGTGGCATCTGCTTCTGTCCTCAAGATCAATTAATTTGGCTTCAGCATATTCTAAGTGATCAGCCTTCTGTTTGAAAATGGAAGATTTATCAGTTAATGTGGAAAACTGGTCGGAATGGTCCGAAAGAGTGCTCTCTGTGTCTTTTAATTTAGCATCCATGCAGGAGGTATGACTGAACAAAAAATGATTAGTTTCTGTATCTCCACAATAAGCAGATTAACTTTTTATCCACCATTTTCACTTCCACTGAAGCCCAAATCTTATCGTTCGACACTGGTGCATTTGTCTTTTGAGGAGTACATGAAGAAGTTGCCGGCACTTTCTTTTGTCTTTATGTGTCGTTCAAAACTCTACTTTGCAGAGTGGATATGTTCAGGGCTAATTAAAAAAGCTGAGTTTGAAGTTAAGTTGGTAGTCTTCCTTTTCGCAAACAACTTTTCAAGCAGTGTGGGGGTGTGTGATGTTAACCAAATGTCCTACTCCACAGCTGTCAGAACCTGAAGTCCAAGTATTTATTTTTTAAGGAATGTTTCTCTTAATAGTGTATAATATTTATTTTGTATTTTGTGTAATTATCAGCAGTACCATTGCTGAATTGAAATTCTTGATAATGGGTGGGTAATTAATGTTGTAAATCAGTGCGATTTGCATGTTATGCCTTACATCTTTCTTTCCAGATTATTTCTTCTAATTGTAAGCTCCTCCATCATTGAAATAAAATGCATGCCCATGCAAAGTGCCTTAATACTGGGTTACACTGTGTACACATGCATTCTGCATTTTTTTTATTAACTCATTGCATTTGAAGTTAAATATTGACATCACTGTATAGAAGTCAAATTCTATATGCCATATTGTAATTTCCTGAAATGTCTAGCCTGAATCACAGAAGGTCAAGGTCATATGTGTCATACATGACATCTCATAAATATAGGGTAGGTGAAGATGGACATGATCTCGAGGAAGTGCTGTCATGTAACCTGGATGGTGACTTCTTGCAATTATGTGATCTGCTTGATGCAGCTGATCCTAAAGACATTGATCTTGGATGGTGGATTGGGACCTTGAGTGAGAGGTTCTGCTACTTTCAGATGAATGATGATGTGGCTTGCATGACTTGTGTTGTGTTTGGTCTACCCTACTATTTCTACTGCCTTCTTTAGAAGCACTTGTAGTGCAATGTGATATGCCCCCATTTGTCTAAATAATATAATTTCTACTTTCCCTTCCATCACTGATCCCTATTTGACTTTGGTAAGTCATCACTAGTGTACAAATGGAAGCCATAGATGCTTGGTGTTCCACCATACTATGGATCAGTGTGATCAAGGTATTATTGCCTTATCCCCAATCTCTTCCATTTCCATGTAGTGCAGTAAATCCTCATGTACTTCCTAGAGGACTCTGACCTTTTCTAGATGACTCCCTGTGGCAGTGCACTAAGCCTTAAAAATGTCACAGCATACTTACTGCTGGGCAACCAGAGCTTTGGGTCTATATTACACGATTGAATGATCACAACAGCAAATGCTCTAAAGAGCGAAAATACAGCACATCAAAACCATTATTGTGGGGGGCTGTGCCCCCCACACACCCCACTACATATATATACCAACTCTGAGATTGCACTACAGTGAGAAAAGGGCAAATATTCTGTTCTTTACTGTACTGCAATCTCACAAAAAGCACTTTGGTGTGCTGGATTTTCACTCTTTAGAGCGTTCACTATTGTGATCATTTGACCATGTAATATAGACCCAAAGTTTTACGTGTTTCCTGTGGTAGTTGTGACATATGTCTGCACCTGGCACCCCTTTCTAAAGATGCCATTGTGGACTTTTTTTTTTTTCTGCCATCATCTTGATGGTGTTCTTGTGAGTTTGAAGATACTGGTGATGAGGTACATGGGTTTTCTTCATGTACAACCTGTAGTGTAACATCATCATGTCCTTGACTTTGTGATGCACTATCACTTCCTGCAGTTATTAACAGGTTGTGGGGTGAGAGATACTGCCATTAAACTTGGGGACTGTGTGCCACTTTCCTCATGCTGTCACATAAACATAACTATGTTAGCAGCAGCAGCAGCCACTTCGCTATTTATATCCTCTAAATTAATCAATATAGTGGAACTGATTGTTTCTGCCATTAACCCTGAAAATAATTAATTGAATACATCACGACTCAGAAACTGGCATACACTCTTGTATGCTGTGCAAGGAGGTTTGGAGGACACCTACCATGCACTTGCCATTATGTGCAGAAGTGGAGCGTTCACCTGTTAATAGCAATTGTCATGTGTTGCATGTAATGATTCTTCTTGACCATTCATTTTTTTATGTAAATATGTTACAGTGGTCAAACCAGCCTTCATAAGCAGATGTCTGTTGATGATGCTGACATGGGTAATAGCCAGTGTCCATACCACATCTGATTATGCCAGTGCCATCATAATCTGTTTCATAGTCACCCCTCCTAGTAGTTCTACAGACAATTGCATTTGCCTTGCTTTTGCTCTGGCATGTCCTGCCATATCATTGGCTCTCTTCTTGCACTGTGTTAATGTGTGGTTCCTTCTACCGACAGCATTTATATCCATAACCACTTAGTTCCAGGATTTTGTCATCTCAGCTTGATCATGTCTCCATTTTCTGAAAAGGTTTTTGCTCATGGCTAAAATTTTCCTTTCTCTGTCTGGGTCCCTACAGCTGCTGCATAATTCATTCATTCACCAAAAATAACATGTAAAAGTAGCATACTGAACTTGATCCACTCAGCAGCCTAACAACACAGCAATGAATGCATGCTAGCTTTCATCAGAAATAAACCATAAATCTGTGTCAATACACATTTATGGTGCTATAACCACCATATTCAACCTACAAGGCATCATCCAGACATGCATAATTATACTGCAGGCACTTATCATTTCACTGATATCTTATGCAATTATTAAAAGAGTTGTATCTTTCCCTACCAAATTTCTGTATTTATACTACCATTTTTCATTCATGAGAGACAGTCAGAAATCCCACAGTAAAGCAGAATGTATCCTAACAACTCAATACATTGGTGAAAATAGAGAACATCATTCTTCACTCACATCAAATTATGTACTTATATCCTGTGTAGCATAATATATAAATGCCAAAAAAGTATTGCAAATATTTATTTTTCACATTGCCATCAATACCGCTTCCCGTACATTTCTAGTGCTGGTGGCATAAATTCCCATTAATAAATGACACTCATGTTATCAGTATTAACATGACTCATCTGCATCTGCCCCTCAGATCAATGAAAAACACAAATCTCCTAGCAGTCAGTGATCTATAAAATCAATTGAATAATAATTTCTAATATAATTACTGTTTTTTATCTTACTTGACAAATTTTATACTTTACTAAAATACTTACTACCTGTTTTGAAAGATCACTACTAAATATCACACTCCAAGTTATTCATGTAAATTCAGGCTCAGTTACACATGAGTTACACGTATCTCTATGAATCTCAGAATACATGAGTAATGAGACCTTCAGTCACTGTGGACTGATTTGAACTTAGCCATGCTGTCCTCCAGAATGCACAAATAAATGTAATATATATGAAATATCCTTATGCATAGAAAAGGGAAAATGTCAGCACCAGTTACATTTGCATAACTGAGATGCACAATCCTTTTCCATTCTGTTTACTGTGACACACCTGATCACCTTGAATCATGCAGCAGCTCACATTATAGGATGATGAGATCAACAGCAACATTTATTGATAAAGTGAATTTAATAAAGGAAAAAAATAGAAGAGCTTCACTGACGCAACACTGAAAAAGGTAAGCTTAAAGAAATGTTTAATATATGACCTTCAGTTTTATTGTTCAAATAAGGATAACATTACACCACAGACATAGAAACATATACGCAACTTGAAAAGTAATGAGTTCATAACTGAATTTTATTTACCGTGGCAAGGAAATATAAAACTGTTTATTTAAAAAAAGGATTTATGTGAAAAAGAAGTTTTTTTTCAAACCAAGCTTTCCAGCAGTTCCATGTCTGCTGACCCTACATGGTAGTTGGGTTTGGTTTTGTTGATGTCACATGCCGAAGGTGTGGTGCCAAACCTGAAGAATAGCTCTGCACTTACATTTTCATTCTTGGACTGGTACTTTGGCAGCACCTGTGAAGGCATGAAGCCAAGCTCCAAGCTAGTCTGAGGAGATCAAAATCATAGTCTATCTCATAAGGGAGTCATACCTGAAGAAAACTGAAGCACTAGTATGCAGCACAGAATGGAAGAAAATTGACATCTAGCAAAATATGGGAGAGCAGATGCCATCCCTGATAGGGATCAGTCACTCTGGGCCCCAGTGCTGTCACAGGTATGATAACCTAGATAGGCATAGCCCTGACCAGCTAGCTGCTTGAGTGGGTACACCAAAAGATAGTGAGAGTTCCAGATTTTTATAATAAGTATTTTTTACACTTTTTTAAAATCTTATCAAAAATAAGTTTAAAAAAAATGCTAGATCAATATTGCACAAATGGAGGCAAATGCTAGAAGAAATATATGTATAAGTGCAAATATGTATCTTATGTAATCCAAAGGCATGATTAGGCATAAACATATCTGTAAACAGAAATGTATCTGTATACAAATATGGCATGTTTACGTGCAGGCATAGTTTTATGTTGTGTGTGTTTGCGTGTGTGTGTGTGTGTGTGTGTGTGTGTGTGTGTGTGTGTGTGTGTGTGTGTATTATATGTATATGTATATATATATATATATATATATATATATATATATATATAGAGAGAGAGAGAGAGAGTGAGCTACATATGTATTTTTACATAAACAGAAAGAAACATGCATTGCCATGTATTTTCATAAACTGTAGGTATTACCTTAGTAATTAAATGTAGTACAGTTAGACAATTACTACAAGTTGAACTAGAAAGATACAATAACATCCTTTCAGTTGTTACAATTTTATGCGTGTGCACCGCTTGTTTCCTTAAGTGGAAGGTAAAAGTTTACTGCTTAGAGCAGATTCATATAATATTACTTGAAACTGCATGTAAAGTATGCATGACATAGTGCGATGCAAAAACATCAGTGTGGTGTATGTAATGGTACCCTTCTAAAAAAGAGACAAGCTATACACAGAAATAAAAATACCAGAGCTGCATCATTGTCAAATTACCCATAGGCAGGGTAATGCAATGGGGACCTCCCCACAAGAGAAGATATTTGGAATTAATTTAAAACTTTTATTTCAAATTTTGTAGTGCAAACACTGAAAGCATTTTCTAAACAAAACAATACAGTCTCACAATGAAAACACACTTAGCATGAACAACAGTAAACTTATCTGCTCTTGAAACTCACATTTATTGGATCTGCACTGAAACTCACATTCATAGAAAATGTATCTGGCTTGTGTCAGATTAAGTTTACTTCTGGGCTGTTTTCAAACTGTAGGCCCCTTGCACACATGCATACAGGCATGTTTTATTCTTTGATTCACCTTTCTGATTGTATTATATTATATTCCATGTATAATACAGCACTACTTGTTAGAATGAGTTTTAAATTTGTAGTTTTCAACATTTTTCCAGTAAGTAGTGAAACAAAACGTATGAATCAATAATGATAAAGCTACCTATTTCAGAACATTTCAACCATGGAAGGCCACTCAAATGTCTGTCATTACAATCCACAAATAGTCAATATGGACAATCTCTGTTGTTGTTTTTCGGCTTTTCCCGGTTAGGGGTCACCACAGCGGAACTCCGGTCCGCTAATGATTGGCAGTAGATTTTCACAAATGCCGAGGTGCCAGCTCGACGTTCAACCTTCAATGAATGCACGCCCATTTACGCATGTCTTTCGAACGCCCACCCAACTGCAGGGAGGACATGCAGACTCCACACTCTGCAAAAGTAAAATTCATATGAATAATTCCACATTAAAGAGATTATGTAACTAATGAAGATGTTGCTGCTGGCAAACAACTTTACGTTTCAGTGTTTCACCTACATATTCAGTGTCTGCTGACTTTGAAGATTAAAGTGCCTATGTTACTTTAAAAAATGTTAAGCTGGTAATATTGCAATAGGAAATGACTGGCAAGAGGTTCATAGTTAATATCAATATCATCCACAGGAGTGCTGCACCCCATACTCCTTTAAAGTGCACTGCAGTATCAGCAATCCATTTACATGGTATGGGACTAGAACCCACAGCCTTTTGTACCAAAGGTAAATATGTTACCCATTGCACTACTAACACTCCTTTCAAATGGTATAGCAGAAAATCTGACAGACATTTGCTAAACAAATAGCTGCACATTGGAAACAGTAAACTTCTTTTCCCTTGAAACCTCATAATTCCTGTAAAATGCACCACTGATGACTAAGTGAGCAGCATATCTCTCAAACACTTAGCACAAGAAATCTCGACAAAGCTAGAAAGAATGGGGGGAAAAGACCCAAAATAAGGGCAGATATAAACATTAATTTTGTAAGTTGTTAGAATAAAAGGTTTTGCATGAGTATGCATTTTTGAGTGATATGAAGCCTGAAATTCAAATGTCTGTCATTATTAAGTGCTGTCACTCCTCAATGATTTGCCATTAAAACACAAATATTTTATAAGGAACAGATCAAAAAATATGAGTAAAAAAATCTGGACATTCTGTAAAGATCTGGACAGTTGAGATGTATGGTGAGCAGTCTGGTAGTTGGTGCAGAGGATTCAGACTCTTGTCTACTGTAACCAAGGTACAGGGCTTGAGTCTACACAAAACCGCCCATGACATGCACATAGAAAAAAATGTCTCATCTCTCAATACTCTGTGTTTAAATCTCATATGTAAAAGCAGCAGAAAGGTCTGAGTCTGTTTGCAAAAAACACAGGTTCCCACATTTAAATCTACATGTGTGACATCAGGACAATACCCCACTGGACTGCCAGCAATAATGTAACATCCCTTACTATCCTGGGTCAGTAACTACAGAGCTTCAGTCCTCACTACTGACTCTAATAGGAGACAGTCACATAAACAAGAGTAATATTTCACAATTTCCGCTAAGAGCACAACAGGTACATGCTCTATAACATAGGACTGGACTGTATACTTCTGTTCACCCCTAATGTGACTCTTTATTACATACTGCAGAACAATGTTTCCCGGTTTAAGACCTCTGATACACTCACACTTAAATAAATTAAATCTCACATATCCAAACACTTTTGGGAAAGCCTGACACAGATTTCCAGCTGTGTCCCTTCCCCAAAATAATATAGTCACATGCTGCTACAGACCAGAGTGTCTAAATGCCCTTTTAAAAGGGCACTCAATTATTACAATTAGATATTAAAACAAATAGTAACAAATGACCTAAAGCAGACAGGCTTTCAGAGTGGCCCGAGAAGTTATTAAAGCAGGTAGAAGTACTCTCAAATCACTAAAGAAATCACTTATTGACCATCCACAATGTAAGTTAATAACAATATTTAATAATGAGCAAAATGATTAAAATATAAAACAGTAACTTCCAATACACAAACAGAACTCAATCACCAGGAAAATGAAATCAATACTGTAGGACAGAAATCCAAACATTTAGAAAAACTCTGATTAGTTATAATTTTCCTGTCTGACTAAAGAACACTGTACCTGATCTAAACTAAATTATTACAACAGAGCAAAGACATGCTTACAGTTCTTGATGAGTCCTTTTGGGTATCCACTGCACAGTACAACTGTAAACAACTGCAACTGAAAACTGACAAGTGTAACTGGCTGTTAACTGACAACAGGGTTCAGCAGGCTCTTTTATAGACTAGCTTAACTGTCACAACTGTTCAAGTTCTAATTTTCATTTCATATTCCTGTCTTTTAGCTTCTGACATTAACAGAGCAACTGTCAACATTCTGATGACATCATGTGCAAATCAGCTGATTTTGAGACAGCCTGCATTTTGAATCTTCCTCACAAATATGTGCAGTTAGAAATGTAAAGGAACACTGTTCAAGTCTTTAAAACACTTTGTACAAACAGACTATAAATCAGCATGGAAGAATTTATTAACAATATCATAGGTAGTTATGCTGGCATATAATGCACAGGTTAATCTGAAATTACATATAAAAACTTCAGCCAGACATGTTAGCACAGATGACAGTGTTTAATTTCTTCACATTTCTCCTCACTATGACACAAGCACAGTTTTCAAAAGACCCTTGAAAAATGACGCTTGAAAAAAATGGGTCTATCTGGGAATATCAACCCACTCATCTCCTGGGAAATCCATTTGCATTGGCATCATTAACCCTATTGTGGTGTTCTTCTCCTTCTGAGGAAACTTGTCTGAGTGTAATCCACACCCCATAATTTGAAGCATCTACTTGTACAACAAATTATTTGCTATAATCTGGGCTGACTAACACAAGGGTCCTCCTCAAATCTCTTTAAGTTTTTGGAATGCTGTTCACAATACCTTATCCAGTTTATTTTTCCTAGTTAAGTCAGTAAGGGGTGCAGCCACTGTACTACAACTGGGCACACATTTTCTACAGTATCCCACTATCTCTTGAAATGCTCTCACTTGCTTTTTAGCAACAGGAACTGGCCACACTTGAACAGCTTCCACTTTGACAGGTTCTGTCCTAAACTTACCACTCCCCACTCTGTTTCCTAAGTAAGTTACCTGTGTCTTTCCCATCTAACACTTGCTGGGTTTAATGGTTAACTTTTCTCTTGTAAACTGGTCTGCAAATACCCATAGCATAGTCTTTAATGTAGAGTTTAACCTCTCCACAAGACTATTAGTCTGGGGACGGTAGGGGTTGATCTCTGAATGTTTCACCCCACAATGCTTCCACAAACAAGTCAGCAGGTCTGATGTGAAGTTGGCACCTTGGTAAGTCAGTATCTCCCTCAGAAGATCTACACTGTTGAAAATTTCTAGCAAAGCACTTGCCACCTTTTTTACCTTCATTCTTTGCCTCAATATCAGCTGCACAAGGAATATTAGGCACTGTAGCTAGAAGTCACAGACAGTAAGCTCTAGGCTCTACCTACTGCCATACTACCTCACCTTTCAGCCCTTCCTTAGGACGCCACTTCCTATACAACAAACCTTTGTTCCCATATACAGACTCCTCTCTTCCTTGAGCCTCAGGTAATTTTTTAGCCATCTCCCTCAAGCTTTGTAATATAGGGTCTGTAAGTTAAGCCTGTCTCAACTCTACATTTGAGATCCTCTCAAGCTCCCTTCCCAGAGAAAGCCTAGTAACTTCAGACAGCTGTGTCTCACTGTTAATCTGGGTACTACCACTCCCATCCATCCTTACAGTATTTACCAGCAGCTGTGGCTCACTTTCAGACTTACTGCTGCATGATAGAGCTTTCTCTGAAACAACCATCACACCAGTCCCAGCTTCAGGTATGAGATCTTTCTGGGTCTCCCACAGGCTACTGGACCTATATGCTTGCTTAAAAGCCTGACTACGTGTCACTGCATGTACACAAGGCACTGCATCATCAAAGTCATTTCCTACAAGGACATCTGCTTGACCTTCCTCAAACACAAGTTCCCCTTCTGCAGGAAGCCTAGTAACTTCTGACAGTTGTGCCTCACTGTCAATCTGGGTACTTTCACTTACCTCTGTCCTTGCAGTCACCATGTCCAAAGGAACATGAGTACCTACCAGCAGTTGTGGCTCATTTTCAGACTTACTGCTATATGATAGCTCCTTCTCTAAATCAGCCACTACATCAGTCCCAACTTCAGGTATGAGATCTGATTGAGTCTCCACCAGGATACTGGACCTACACACCTGTGTCCAAGCTTGACTGCATGTCACTGCATGCACACAAGATACTTCATCATAAAAGTCATTCCCTAGCAGGACATCTGAAGAAAACCCTCAAACACACCTACCTACTTGCTTCCTCTTCCACCCTCCCAGTCAAGATGATCCCTAGCCAAAGGTATTTGGAATAAGGTCCCTCCCAAAGCTCGTACTGGAGAAGAGTGGACTGTCTAAGCAAGTACTGCTTTTGCAGGCCTCACAGTGGTAATATCAGAAGCTGTGTCTCTCTTAGAAGTAACCTGTGTACCATCTACTAAGGTAGGATATACATTTTGGTGATATATTAGCACCCCTGATGTTTCCAAACAACTTACCACTGGCAGTTTGTCATCCCCACTTGCTAGCTCCCTCACCTTTTTTTTTTCTTACCTTGCCTCGATGGACATTTGATTGTTATGTGGTCCTCTGGTTACATTTGAAACATCTAATCCCTAAATATGTACTTGGACTAGTAGTTTCCTCTGTTACTGGTGTACTCTGTTGGATTGGTTTAAACTGCTCCCATTGGTTTCTCTGTGGTCATGTGAAGCCCTGAGTATCTCTTTCTTATGCATTGGTGCCCTACTTGCTAATTAGAGATCCCCTTTTCTCCCCAATACCTCCACAGAGTTATACTCTCTGTCTGCTAATCAGATTATCATGTCATCTGGAAAATTACTGAAGGCTTATTCCCTCACAAAAAGGTCTACCAGTCCCTCAAAAGTGGTGACCTGACATCCACCCACCCATCTTTGAAAGTAAGTACCTAAATCAGCAATATAATATATCACAAACACTATCATTTGCCTGGTGTCTACATTCACAAAACATTTTCCTATAAGCTTCAGGTGTTATTTTGAAACAATTTTGAAACAATCTAGAAGACAGTTTTTCACTTTGTCATAATTCAAACAATCAACACCACTCAGACAGTTTTGTCATGACCTGAACACCTTTACCATGGAGTAATGGAGTCAGGAGCCAAACCCAGAGCTCACAGTCAACATCATATTGTCTACATACCCTCTCAGATATGTGTATAAAACTAGCAAAGTCATCCACATCCCTGTATTAAGGAAAAAGTTTATTGACCTTTACAGCTTCTGGAGGTCTGGTTGTTCCCTTCCCCATTACCTCCATGACCCTCTTCTAAATGCCTCAGTCTCTCTGTGATTCCAGTTCAAGATGTTGCATTCTCTCCTTGGCCTTCAGTTCATATTGATGCTGTTTTTCCTTTACCTCTAGTCATTTGGCCTCCAGGTGCAGTATCTCTGCTGATTCTTGTTCAAGACGTTTGGCCTCCAGGCACAGTCTATCTAACTTCAGACTGATTCTCAGGTCCTCCGTAGAAAAGTTGGACTGTCCTATCTCAGCAGGCTGCATATCTCAATGCCAAACTAGATATCCTCCAAACATCTGGTCTGAGCTGAGGCTAAAACTAAGGCTGAAATCATTGCTTCCTTAGTCAGATTTGCATGTACCAATCCTCTGGCTTCACACACTTTGGCCAATCTGGTTCTTTGTGAGCTCACTATAGTCTTCTGTTGACATATTTGCCTTCTGTCCCTGACTAATTAACTAAAAATAAATAAAACTGTGGTGGACTGAGATTCTGTATGTTTACTCTGTGGATGTCAAGAGTGCACACCCTAATGACAACTACCCACAGGCTACTGAAGTCCAATTAAAAATCCAACCACTGCCTCCTTATAATGTTTTATCCAGACAATACCCAGCAGACTGCCAACAATAATGTGATGCCCCTTACTATCCTGGGTCAGTAACTAAGAGCTTCAATCCTCACTACTGACTCAAACAGGAGACCATCACTTAAACAAGAGTAATATTTCACAACCTCCCCTAAAAGCAAAACAGGAACACATGATATAACCTGGGACTGGACTGTATACTTCTGTCCACCCTGAATGTGTCTCCTTATTCCATACTACAGAGCAATGTGCCCCAGTTTAAGACCTCTGATGCATTCACACTTAATTAATTCAATCTCACACATCCAAACACTTTTGGGAAGGCCTGACACAGATTTACAGCTGGGTCCCTTCCCCAAAATAATACCGTAACATGCTGCCATCAATGACAGTGTGTAAATGCCCATTTAAAGGGGTGTCCAATTATTAAAATTAGATATTAAGACAAATAGTAGCAAATGACCTAAACAGCCAAGGCTTTAAAGTGGCAGAGGAAGATACCAAAGCAGGTATAAGCACTCTTAAATCACTAAAGAAAATACTGACTGACCATCCACAATGTAAGCTACTAAAATATTTAATAATGAACAAAATGATTAAAAATATAAACCAGCAATTTCCAATAAACAAACAAACAAACTTTCCCCACTCTCTACCTGGCTGCTATGCGTTCTGCTTCGGATGATTGACCTAAGCTGAGACTTGGTTAATTGGTGCATTCAAGAACCCAACTACCCGCCTACCACCCTCCTGGAAGACCAGAAAGTTCACCAACTAAGATCTCTCCCTTCAGCTCCCTGAGAAACCAACTCAATAAGACAGTGAAACTTGGTTAATTGGTGCATTCAAGAACCTAACTACCCGCCTACCGCCCTCCTGGAAGACCAGAAAGTTCACCAACTAAGATCTCTCCCTTCAGCTCCCTGAGAAACCAACTCAGTAAGACAGTGAAAGTATGTCCTGTTTCTGTATGTTCTAAATTAAAAGACTCTCCTACGTTAGGGAAGCTTCCTACCCAGGATAGCCAGCAGCCAATAACCCCCAATCTCCACTTCCTTACTAGTGCCGAATCTTACTTTATATCTTGCTCAACCATTCCTATTGCTATACTTATAATATCTTTTCTCTCTCCCTCCTGCTATCAGCCCCTTGCTTAAGAACCAGTCTTTGCAGTTAAACAACTGGCCACAAGGTGGCACCTTCCCACTATCCTAATTACACCACATACTCTGTTTTCCTAACCTCCCTCAGTCCTTACTTACTTTGTCTTTTACACCACATACACTGTTTTTCTAACCTCCCTTAGCCCTTACTTACTTTGTCTTTTAAACAGTCTCTTACACTGACCTATTCCTTTTCAACCTTCCCTCCCTGACCTTGCTATACAATACTCTTACCACACTCCTGTATCCCAATGTAGTTTATCTCCTTAGATTAACCTAATATACCATTACACTTCTCTCACTCTCTGACCTACCTGCTGTTTTCCTCCACTCTACAGATTGTCTCCCTTAGTAATCCACTCGCTTGTGTCTTCCCGCTCCGTTCGCCCTTTGGGCTCACTCCGCTCCCCTACCCTGTCCCCAAATTCCACCCGCCCCCAGTGTCTCTTAACTTATACCCTCATAAACACACCCCCTTTTCCATCAACCAATCATACTAATACTACTATCCACACCCTACATTTCTATCACCACTCCCCCCAGGAATATATCTCCACCCACTAACACCAGCCTAACCTTCCATAAGTCAACCCCTGCTCTCAGTCCTTCCCCTCTAATACCTACTATACACTCCTCTGCCATGCCTGACCAACACCAATCTTTACTAGCACTCTTACTCCTAACTTCCCTTACCACTACTTACCTCCTAACCTCCTACGAATATCCCCTCCTCTCTACTCTTACCATCCCTGACAAACAAACAATAACACTTTATCCATCTTTATCTACAAACTTTCTCAATGCCCTCTACAAGCCCAGTTACTATCAAGCTAAATATCATCGTCTAATCCATATTAAATACTCAATTCTAAGCAATAGAAAATTACTTGATTACCACTGTAAACCTCTCCAATACTACAACTTTATGCTACTCCACTCCTTAATAGATGGAGACATTCACTCCAACCCTGGTCCAAACCCTTCCCCACCCCCCACTAACTGCAACCAAAACAAAACAATCCCTTTACAAGCAACCAAACTCCCCACTAACTGCAACCAAAACAAAACAATCCCTTTACCAGCAACCATACCTTCCAAAACACTCTCAGTAGCCCATCTAAATATACGTAGTATTTGCAACAAAATACCACAAATTCATGCCCTGCTAGATGTTCAGCAGTTTGACATCCTCTGCTTAACAGAAACTTGGCTAAAACCAGCAATAAAAGATAACGAAATTTTGCCCCCAGGCTATAATATCTTTAGACAAGATCGTAATAAAAAAAAGGTGGAGGGGTAGCAATTCTCTTTAAAGCAGGACTACAAATTACCAAAATAAATCATAACCTACCCTCAGATAATAATGTAGAAATAATTATGTCTAAACTGCAGCTTAACTCTCATAAATAAGTTAACATCATCTGCACCTACCTTCCCCCAGGTAAAAATATTGCAATACTAGAAGGCTTACTAAACTGGCTCTCTAAAAATCTCCCTCAGGAAACAATACTCCTAGAAGACTTTAATATTGACTCGAAATTATGTAGCCACACTAACCCAGCCACCCTGATCAACCTGTTTGGCTTCTCACAAGCTATAAACTCTCCAACTAGAACAAATAAACTTAATAATAAAGAAAGTATCCTGGACTGGATACTAACAAATAGCCCACAACAAAAATATACAACAGGAACCCTCCCAGACGACCTTAGTGACCACTCTCTAATATATATCATCAGACATAAAACAAGTTTAGCTATCCCTATTTCAGTCAGAACAGTCAGTACCAAAAAACATTTTGACCACAAACTATTTCAAACTGAACTTACACAATGCAACTGGTCACCTCTTAAGTCTCTCCCTATAAATGAAGCAGTTAATTACTTCAATACCACTTTCCTTGCTGTATTAGACCATCATGCCCCAATGCACTCCATAAGAATGAAAACTAAACCAGCCAAATGGCTCTCAAATCATACTAGGAAACTAATCCTTAATAGAAACAAATATTGGGCAAAATGGCGTACCACAAGGAATAATACTGATAACCAAACTTTTAGACAACAAAGAAACATAATAAAAAAAGCTATCCTACAAGATAAAAAGAACTTTTATATTCAACTACAACAATCATCCCTTCAACAACCACAAAAGTTCTGGACTACTATTAACACACTACTATCACCAGGCAAAGTAGCCACACCTAATCCACTAGGCTCCAACCATGCCTGTCCAACACAAACAGCAAATGCCTTTAATAATTTCTTTACTACCGCTATACTAAATCTAGCAAATCAACAAAAACCTAATACTTCCTAATTGCCCACTCCGAGCTCCATTTCCCCCCCTTCCATCTCAAACCTATACCCACCTCCTATATCTCATCCTTACTTCAAAAATTAAAACCTACTACCCCCTCAGCTGATAAATTACCAGCAGAATACCTTCAAATAGGAGCCAAAGCTATTGCCTATCCCATCTCCATATTGATTAATAGAACCATAAAAGAAGGCACTATCCCATCTATCTGGAAAATCTCACACATTATTCCTCTTCACAAAGGTGGAGACTCAACTGATTTCTCCAACTATCGCCCCATAGCTCTACTCTCTCCACTCGCTAAAATAATGGAGAAATGCATACACAAACAATTACTAAACCACCTACTCCTCCATAATCTTCTAGCTAACTGTCAACATAGTTTCCGGCCATTTGATAGTACCACCATAGCCTTGTTATCCTTTACTAACAGTATCAACAAAAATCGCAATAAAAATATTCCTTCCTAAACATTCTTTGTAGACCTTTCCAAAGCCTTTGACATGGTTAATCATCAGCTTCTCCTCCACCTTCTGAAGTTACTCTATCTTGCCAATCCTGCTATGAACTGGTTTACATCTTACCTGGAAAACCGAAAACAAGAGGTTCTCTGGCAAAACCATCTTTCAGACCTCCTTCCCACCTCCCTAGGTGTCCCTCAGGGCTCCATTTTAGGACCACTATTGTTTTCCATTTCCATAAATGACCTTCATCTTTCTACTCCACTCTCTACCTGCATTCAATATGCAGATGACTCTACCATAATCTCTTCTGGCACATCCCAAACTGAACTTCATTCTCTCACACAAAAAGCTTTCACCACTATAGAACAATGGTTCTCTAACCATTGTCTTCTCCTTAACCCTAAAAAAACCAAACTTTTGCTCTTTACACCTTCTTACTTGTCTCCCCCTCTTCATTTCACACTCATATCCATTAATGGTACCGTTATTTCTCCAGACCCCACCACCAAACTCCTAGGTATTACTATTGACAATCAACTAAAGTTTGACAGTCACATAAACACCACAATAAAGAATGGTAACAGAAAACTTGGATCCCTCTATAGAATTAAACCTTTCCTAACACCTGAAGCCAGGACCACAATATCTAGAACTCACTTAATCTCTACCCTATTATATGCTTCTCCCATATATACCAATCTTTCTAAAAATAACCTTAACAAACTAGCTAGATCATACAACAATATTGCCAGATTTGCTACAAACGCTCCCTACAGGACTCATCACTGCCAGAACCTAAAACAACTAGGCTGGCTTGAATTACCTCACCAATTACAATTCAACCAACTTATAATTGCCCATAAAGCCCTATACCAACCCAACAACACACCATTTCTTTCTACCTTCATAAGGTCATATGAGGAATCTACGTTCTGCTAACAAAATGTTGATTTACACTTCCTTATCATATAACTCAGCAGGCGACTCCATATTTTCTAACTCAGTTGGTAAAATATGGAATCAATTACCACAAGACCTTGCAACCCTAACCTCTCTCCCACTATTTAAAACTAACCTAAAACATTTCATCTCTAACCACTGGTTATGCTCTTGTACCAACCCTGACTAACTGCTTTTCACTAATTTTCCTGTTTCATTTAAAACAGAATATTCTGAACTATAAACCTCTTTATGTAACTCTCTATAAACTGAGCTTTCCTCTTAATTTCTAACATTATCATTCCTGAGTACCACTTTCCATGTTCGATTCTTTAACTAACTTTTTAATGGTACTTTCTTTAAATTATGTTTTGGTATTTGTAAATTTTTACAAATCAAAATATGTAAATTGTAAATTTTTGTTAATCTGAGGATGCATCGTTCTATATTAATGTTTATTTTCTAATAGTTGTACGATATATCTCTATGCTTTTTTCCAAGGATGTTTTTAATATGTTTTTAATATGTCTTTAAGATGTTTTTTTTACTGGAGCTTTTCTCCTCGGGCCTCCACTGAAAATGGACATGTATCCAGTTAGATTAGCCCGGTCAACAAATGTAAAATAAATAAATAAAAAAAAAACAGAACTCAATCACCTGGAAAATGAAAAGTACAGCAGGACAGAAATCCAACATTTAGAAAAACTCTGAAACAACTGTGAACAACTGAAACTGGCAACTGACAAGTGTAACTGGCTGCTAACTGTGAACGACTGTCTTCAGCAGACTCTTTTGCAGACTACCTTACCTGCCACAACTGTTCCAGTTCTAATTTTCATTTCATATTTTGAAAATCAACCAAAAGCTGTTAATTAAAGTTCCTTCCTGTCTTTCAGCCTTTGACAGTAACACAGAACAACTGTCAACATTCCAATGACATCTTCTGCAGATCAGCTGAGGCAGTCTGCATTTAGAATCTTCTTCAAAAATATGTACAGTTAGAAATGTAAAGTAACACTGTTCAAGTCTTTAAAACATTCTGTACAGACAGATTATAAATCAACATGTAAGAACTTAATCAATAGTCAAAATGTGGCAACAGAACCAACAAGTAAAAAAAAATTAAAATAACTCCAGCCAGCAGAGTACACTAAGCCAAAATGTTTATTCAAAATATAGCACAACCACCATTCATAAGTGCTTTCTTCTCCAAACAAGAGACTTCATCAGATGTAATACTCATACTCCCACCTCTTCCTTTTATATGCACTTTATCAAAATCACCTTTTAATTAACCAATTAACACAATTACTCCTTATTTCCTAAAAAAACTCACTTTGACCATTATACAAAACATGAATATATTTTAAAACATACATATCAGTTAGCAAAACACATTTTTTACTAAAACTATTTTTTGTACACACTAAAATGAAAGTGTCACATATTAAGTTAATAAATCTGCTTTCTCCTTTAATATAGGCAATATGGAAACTTGGTCATCGAGACCTGGATTTTGTATTGCATTTAATCTTAACTGCCATATTAATTCCTTTTTCATAAGAAGTCCTTGCTAGTCTCCACCCCTGGGATTAAGGGTAATTCTTTTTGAAATACCGAAAGTGAAACATTTAAAATTATTACATAATAGGGAGTGTCTAAATAGGGCATTAGAATCTTTTTTTATCTCAATATTGTACAAGTGTTCTTAGATTCTTGCTCTCAACACACTCTCAGTTTTACCTATGTAGAAGGCAGTGCAATTCTTGCACTTTGTTAAGTAAATTATTTTGCTTGTACCACAATTTCCATACACAAAATGAACCTTGCTCCTCAGTGTATTAGCCAACACAATACTATTTTCTTTTACTATATGTTTACACTGCTTACAACTACCATTGCAATAGTTCCCTTGTTGCCTATCTCACTATCTCTTCCTTCGAATAACTGTTTAAAATTCTTCCCTATCTTGTGACAGAAAATAGGTTTCTGTCCTACAATTTGAATGATCTCATTACTAACCTTAAAAATATTCCAATTCCTTCTTACAATTTCTTTAATATTGTTAGAATATTCATTATGTTCTAAAATTAATGCTTTTTGAAATGTTGCTGTTTGTGAAGTTTCTTTTATCTTTACCATTTCGTTACCCAACCAAGGGTGAAATTTCTTCCCCCATCCTTCATATACTTCCATAATTTGTTTGTCCACCATTTGTAAGGGGTAACCCCTATCTAATAGCATGTCCTTTAATTTTACAAGTTCCTTCCATAAATCCTCATGCTCTGATGCCATCCTAGTTATCCTAATTGCCTGGCCTTTTACCAAACTTATTTTCTGAGCCTGTGGATGGTTATGAGAAAAATGCAAATATGCATTACAGAAAGTTTCCTTCCTGAAAATGTTGAATTTAGATCCTGTGTTGGTGTGGGATATGTAGGTATCTAAATAACTAATCCCTATCTGACTAAAGGTGTATGTGAACCTGAAATAATGGCAACAGCCATTTAAATATTCCATGAATTTAGGAATGTCCTCTCCCCCTCCATCCCACAAGATAAAAATATCATCCAAAAACCTCACATAGAAGTGTATGTGCCTAGCGAAAGGGTTGGATACCACAAAGTCTTTTTCCCATCCATCACTGTGTTAGAGAAGGTTGGGGCACATGCTTCCCCCATTGCTACTCCTATGTTTTGCTGGTAAAATTCACCTTAGAAGTGGACAAAGTTGTTCTCTAATAACATTTCTGCCAATTCACTCACCCCCAAAATTTCATCTTTAATAATGTTTCAATAAGGTGTACAGCTATTAGAGAAAGGGCTTACCATTGTCCATTTTATTGTGCAGATTTAATTATTTGAGTGGAATACTACTTGGGTGAGAAAGATGGATTAATACTGGAGCCTCTTGTTATCATGGTGACAAAGTCAAAAGCCAGACATGGTACTCAGGACCTTGTTGAACAGAGATAAACAGACAGCTTGTTCCAGTTATGTGTTAAGGATCAGATGATCTATCAAAATGTTAGATAAGTGACTGAGTAATGTAAAGGTACAGGTATATCATGCATGTGTGTGCTAGGTTGTTGTGACTGTTACTTGTAATGAGTAATTGAATGGCAGTGGTAGAAAAATTATTCATAGCTAGGGCCAGTAAAAAATTGTGGAAATGTTATCAAAAAGTGTGGAAATATTTGAACAAAAATTGCATAATTATTTCAGGTTTCAGTATGCAACCCTGCAATCTTGTAATAGTTTGTTAAATATTGCAGCTTGTGTTAATCACATAGACATCACTAGAAATGTGTGCTGCCATGTGCATATGTGTTTTATTTTAGGTCTTTCTTAAATGCAGTGAAGACAAAGCAAGGCAGTAAATAGGTACATTGACATCCTGGTTTAAAGTATCACCCAGAAGCTGAGCAGATAAAGAAAAAATTCCTACTAGATAAAGATCTACTATATTTTCTTTCTTTTCTCAATGCAATACAAAAGTCAGTATTTGCAGCCATGATGTTAAATCATGGCTGCTTAAATAAATACAGGCAATTGAGCTGAAATGCAGGGTTTGAGCAGTAGATTGCCTACAGCGTCAGTGTACCCCCTAACAGTTTGTGTGCAGGATAGCCTCCACTGTTTGCCCCTTTGCTCCACCTTTGTTATGGGTCTAAGATTTTGCCTTGTTCATAGGTTTATAGGTAAGTACTAGGCTAGCAAAACATCACAATCAGTGCCATACATACACATCAGTAATTCATGCCAGTACCCCATATTGAGTAAATTGTAGCTGAAACCTAATTACCTGTACCTACTTTGCTGAAAAATGGATTTATAAATTAGTGAACTGTTGCCCCTCTCATAAAATATATTTTCCAGTAAAATGTAATTCTAAAACTCTTTCAATACAGAGAACATAAATTGCCAAAAATGTGATATAAGCTCCTCCTTCCCGAAAATGGTCACTGATAGATGTGTTAAAGTACTTTTCATAAATATGTAGCTAAGTCATGTAAACTTGCATGAGTCTCTGAATTCAACTCTCTTGAGAATATTTGACACTCTAACAAGCCATTTAACCATTTCATATATTTAAATTCGTATATTGGATGAGCAGTTAATACCATAGACACCAAGATACACAGAAGAAAATGTTGTAGTCACTGCATTTTTCATATGAATGTGTACATTTTACCTCTTGTGACAACCTATTGTTTGATTTTCTTTGTTACTGAAAAGTTTGTGATTGTCTTTTTTTTACTTAAGATTAATGTGATCAACTTCTAACATACAGCCTAAATGTGTCTGTCCTTAATCATGTGTGCTACCCCTAACTGAAACACTGCCACTGCCCCTAGCCCCAGCTCATAGGTTCATAGGTAGGTACTAGGCTATCAGCCCAAGGGCCTACATAAGTCTAACCAACAAGGTTCCATGGCTTACGCCACCCAAGAAAGTTATTTTCCTGTGCCACTGTCGAACAGAGACACAGAAGTGATCCCTGGGGTATATTTCCTATTTCCCATCTATCCATCAAAAAAACCTTCTACAGGATTATAACTGTTACCATAATGTTCAGTCCTTACTCCTCTGCAGATACAACCTATAACTCCTTGCAGACTGTTAGTTCTTTTAAACAAAGTTTCAGCTATTTACAATGTTTCAACCTACTCTATCCAGTAGCACCATTTGCCCATCATTTACTATGATTTATTTATCTGAAGCCAGTCTTTTGGTTACAAGTGGCTTACTCATTAGCCATCTGTCATTTCTTGGTTATATGTATTCATTTCCACTTTAACTATGTAGGTCCACAACAACCTTTTTATGAGTGACTAAAGGTGGTGACTGTACTGATAACAAATTTTGACCAAGATGTTCCAGAAATAATTCAACTTCTATAGTGCAAGTTACATGAAATCTTTACCACCTGTAGGAAATATCACCTCAATATGCATCTTATCTGAAGGAACCATATATCTGATGCAGCACTGTCATGTTTTTAGTGCTGTGTAATATTTAGAATATAGATCCAAATTTTATTTTTTGGGGATAAAACTCATTGCTACATTTTTTTACCTACAGAATCAATTGATAGGATATGGTTTACTGACTACATGACCTGACTGCTTTAAAACTGATATTTTCCTCTTTTGTTCTGGTTTGCTTTATTTGTAGATATATCTATCAACTACTGTGAAACAGGCATAGCTTTATGATTTTATCCCTTAAATTTAGCCTTTGCGCTCCTAGTTATATGCAGATCCTCATAAAGTCAGATATGTTGATGAGTGCATACTTTATTAAATACATAAACTAAACCTATATAAACATTCACTGCTACTTTCTGACCATCTGGTATCATTGCTAAAGGTCAGTTCTATGATTTTAATACTTGGAGGCTGAGAAGTATGGTCATAGAGGTAGTTGGCTTTGTATATAATGTGACAACAAATAAAATGCCAGGGACTGGGTCTGTACTGTAGCATAATCATGGGAGAGTTAGTTTTGTTTTCATTTTAAGAAGGAAGCTGAGTCTTCATGTCACTTTATATGTATCAAACTCTAAAAATGATGACATCATTAATTTCTGCCAGGTGTCTCCTTGGTAGCTGCTTCCACAAGTATCTCTCCATTACAGAAAAAAAACATCATGGTACATGTGATCCTTCCATGCAATGCCCTTATTTTTCTATCATGACTTACCAGTATATTAAAAAGAAGTCTAAATAACATTGTGAGATGCTTGTCTCAGCCTGGGGCTGCTTTGCATGTATGGTGACAGTAAACAAGCGTTACACTAAACTATATACTTTCCTACAGGGACTGTGGTTTCCATCATGGATTTGGCTGCACTGAAAACAGCTGAAAGCATTCAGCAAAGTTTATCCCTTATTTGGCACCTATATTTCTAATGTGCACAGGTAGGCTGTAAATAGTTAATCTCCCAGGCCCCTGCTTGAAAATGTTTCATCTCCTAAGACCCTGCTTACACTTATCAAGGGTATCAGAACTTGTAAGAGATTTAAGATAATTGGCTAGCATACCTCTCAGCTGTCCATATTTTCACAGATTGTCCAGATTTTTGCCTCATATTTTTGCTCTGTTTCTCATAAAATTTGTGTTTTTTCTGAGAAATCATTGAGAATTGAATTCAATAAATAATACTATACATTTGTGTTTCAGATTTCATATGCTTTAGAAAATGCATAACAAAAATCCTTTTATTTGATCAATTTTCTAATTTTATAAGTGCAATATTTAAAATCTGTCCCTTTTTTGGGGCTTTTTCTCCCATTATTTTGGGCTTTGTCCAGATTTCTTGTGCTATGAGGCTGAGAGGTTCAATGGCCAGGCCTAACAATACCCTAGTGGTTGTTAGCTTAGTACAAACCTAGGAACATCAGTAAAGGTAAAACAGAAGCTCCTGATGCATAAAATCCACTTTTCATCTTCTGCCTATTTTAGTGAGTACATTTCTGTAACAATATATCTGTAATGTAATAATATGAATACTACAAAAAGAGATGTAGTATCAGGATTATACTATATTTATATGCTCTTTTATAGTCCTGCCATTTTTCTTGTGCACAAAGTTTAATGATAACCTCAGTGCTCTATATGTAGTTTCTTTCATTCATGGGTGTATAATTTACTTCCTAGTATGAGAAAGGTGATTATTCTAGGATATACCACTCTTAGAAATGCTTTGGTATCTCCATTCCCCATGGGTTTCCACTGAAAATGCATTTCTAGCTGGGGATTCCCACTCAACAAATATTTAGAAAGCAAATAAATAAATAAACAAATAACCATATAAATTCGATTGTCTTTGTCTTATCTTAAGAATATACTAGTCCAGTAAATTATTTTACATTCATAGAGCAGATCAAAATAATATCTCTTTCTAAAAATGGTTTTCATATTAAGCCTGAAAATGCTTTACGTTAGTGGTTTAATTTTAATAGTTGTCATTTTATGTGTGTTCTAATATAGTTTTTTCTTTCTTTTCTGTGTACTGTTTTAGGCACTTATAAGAATGTAAGAAAACACATTAATAAGAGCAATCCACCATGGAACAACTGAGCACTGTTATCCACACAGAAATGAACAGAAATTGTATCTCTCCATACTATTCCATTGTTTACATGTGAAGCATGACTTGATGTCACTGCATAAAAGTTATCATCATCATCATCTGAGATGCTCTGTTCAGTAACTATGGCAAATAATGAAAACAGTTTGAACTGTAGGCATTCATTTTGATACGTATGAAAGGTGAATTCAAAAGTGCCCTGTTCTACAGAGGATTAAGAATTTTCTTGAAATATTGTAGAACAGCATATGAAGTGTGATAACATCAGTACTTATAAAATATATATAAGACTCGATTATTAACCACACATTAATTTGCTCAAATATTTTTAGATATCTCAGTCATATTAATCACATAAAAACATATCTATCCATCTGTGTACTTATCTATCTACACAGACACACACACACACACACACACACACACACACACACACACACACACACACACACACACACACACACACACACACACACACACACACACACACACACACACACACACAAACATATACACACAACCTAAAAAAAACTAAACCGGTGCAACTGAAAATGGCAAGACTGAAATAATTTGATTTAGAATTAGACATCAGCAAACGGCAACCAGCCTGGAGAACAACTTCACATTGAATGACATGGATTTAATTTTCCTCCCAAACCTTCAAT